>NC_143558.1:9090909-9393939 GCF_054136105.1 Typopeltis vanoorti
AAGAATTTTCGACTCGTCTCAGTGCTGATATCATCTTGATTGGTGAAACACACCTAGAATCCGTGGCTACACTATGTACAGAAATGATAGACTTGGCGCAAGAGGTGGAGACACAGCCATATATATCAAGAGTTACCTAAATCATAATACAATACCTAACCCCCAAACCGTGAACCTGGCGGTGAGTGACGTGGAGGTGCATACCAGCAACGTTGGCAATCACAAGATCTATGCTGTTTATAATCCTCCGAGCATTCTTCTACTGACAACAGATCTGGACTCCATACTCGGATCAAATGACTCCATAATAATAGTAGGAGACCTCAACTCAAAACACACAGCTTGGTACAGCTCTTCAATTAACACCAAAGGCTACACGCTATTCAACTACGCAATATTCAACTCTGCTGTTGTGGCCGGACCTACCGAGCCCACCCATTACATCCCATCAGACAGCTCGCATGTGCTAGACATAGTTATTTTAAAATATATAATATAAATTGGAAATAGTTAATGAATTATCTTCTGACCACAGTCCCATAGTGCTTAAGCTAGGTTCATCAGATCAATTCTCTCCCCCGCACACATTCATACCATGGGACAAGTTAGCCAAGATTCTTCCGGATTAAATTGGTCTGGTACCTAACATCCGTAAAAAGCAAGAGATAGACTCAGCAGTAAATAACTTAACCATCCAAATTCAGAAAGCAATAGAATCAGTCAGGCAAACCACTGTCTTCCACCCACCCAACCATATCACAGAGGAAATAATGGACATAATTAGAGTAAAAAACAGAGCCAGAAAGAGATTCCATAATACAAGAGCCTCACAAGACAAAACAATACTGAACAATCTAAACAGACAAGTTCGTGAAGCTCTTCAAAAACACAGAAACCATCAATGGGAAGCCAAATTGGCTGATATCAATGCTGAAGATCACTCCGTCTGAAAATTCTTAAGAGCCATCCGCACCAAAAAGTAACTCATACCTCGTATACAAACCAAGAAAGGGATTGTTCACAAAGATGAAGAGAAAGCTGAAGCACTAATAGATAACCTTGAATCACAGTGCAATCCATCTTATGCAAATCTAACATTAACCTTGTATACAAGATTCACCGTCATGTTAGGACAACTTTACGACAGCATATTGATAATCCAGAACATATCACTCCCACTACTCCGGCAGAAATAATAAATATCTTAACTCATCTAAACAGTAAAAAGGCTCCAGGCCCAGATGGCATACCCAAACGAATAATAAAACTACTTCCAAGAAAGGCCATAGTCCATCTCGTCAACATTACCAATGCCATTTTCAAATACCAGTATTTTTCCATTGCTTGGAAGACAGCCACCATCATGTTATTGAAGAAGCCAGGAAAAAAACCCTCAACTCCCCGAAAGCTACAGACCTATCAGCCTATTGTCCAGCGTCCGAAAGGTGACCAGAAAATAATCCTCACAAGGCTTCAAGCAGAAACAGATAAGTTAGGAATTTTACCCAACGAGCAGTTTGGCTTCTGCAAGGGCCATAGCACAGTCCAACAAATACAACGGCTAGTGAAGATTATCACAAAAGACTACAATTGGAAACTCCATACAGCTGCCATCTTCATCGATGCTGAGAAGGCGTATGACATCAAGGCCTTCCTTATAAACTCATAAAATTTAACTTGCCAATCAAGTTAACAAAAATAACTATAGAAACATACCTGAAAGATAGATATATGTAAATAAAAATCAACGAAACAGTATCACCCAGACGCAAGATCTTGGCAGGCGTACCTCAGGGTTCTTTTCTGGCCCCTCTCCTATTCTCAATCTACGCAGCAGACATCCCTCTGAACCCGAGAACAACATTCACTGCATTATACGCAGTGTGATACTGCATTAATGGCAAGATCTCTGAGCATAAAACTGGCAACTAGAAGACTTGAAAGCAGTATACATATACTAGAAAAATGGCTAACAGACTGGGGGATCCAAGTAAACCCCCCAAAAGAGCTCAGCCATACTGTTTTCCAGAAAGAAAATCCATAGTATGGAGGACATTCATCTTTTGGGAGTTAGGATTCCATGGCAGACTGAAGTCAAATATTTGGAGTGATACTTGATAAAAAAAAAAAAAAAACTCCAATTCAGCAATCATATAAGACACACAGGCTCGAAGACATCGAAAGTAATTGCCCAGCTCTACCCTGTGATCAATAGAAAAAGCAAACTGGATATACAAACAAAGTTAATAATTTACAAGATGGTAATAAGACCGGTTATCACTTACGCATCCCCCGAATGGAGCCACACCGAGAATACAAATATTCAAAAACTTACAAAGATTACAGAACATGTGCCTGAGGATGGTTCTTGATGCCCCTTGGTTTATTAGAAACTCCCAGATCCATAGAGAAGTTAACATTCCTTACATCTCCTCCTTTCTCCTAGATCTAGCTGAGAAGTTCTTTGCCAAGACAAGCAACCACCCAAACCCGTTGATCAAGGAAGCTTCGGAATATAATGAAGCGGAAAGCTACAAATATAAAAGGCCTAAGTCGATCTTACGTCCAGCTGAACCCAGCTAATTTCACTGCCCTCACTGGGCGAGCTTATAGCTCATAAACACTCCAAAGTTCTTCCTTCACTAGGCTGACCATATTTCCTTGAGACAAAAACGGGACATTAGAATGGCATAAACGAGACGGGGGTTATGTAATATTCTGTATTCATGAAAAAGTAAGACGATAAAAAGAAAGTTTTATTACATAAACATATTGAGCTTACCATTATTCTTCAGTGACAGAACCCATACAAAAATTTAGGTAGATGAAGAGGGGGACTGTATTTCACAGCGATCGTACCATGAATATTTCTCCGATGAAGTGATCTTACACAGCAATTTCGGTCTTTCAACACCTTATCATAAACTTGTCACGCTCCATGACACAATTTTGTCTTACAACTAACAGCCCTCATTGTCTCAATACTTAATCTAGATTTCTGGTTATTTAGTATTTGTCATTCGATATTTAGTATCGAACAATGCGACTCCATAGTTATACAAATTACTAATATCCATGATATTGATATACGATTATAGGTTACGAATAATAATTTATGATTGATCAATATTAAAGTATATTTATAGTTTTTATTAAAAACGGGACAAAATTGACATTTTTATTTAAATGACGGGACGGCCAGGAAATATGAAAAAAAATGGTACTGTCCTGTTCAAACTGGTACGTATGGTCAGCTTATCCTTTACAGACAAAGGGGAATATGAAAAGCATTTTTGCTTCACCCAACTCGTCAGAAATGTTATTCGTTATTCGTATTTCATTTTCTAATACAGGCCAATATGGAAGAACAAGAACGTAAAGTAGGCCTTTCGGGATTTTCTGATTTATAAACAGAGTCAGTAGCGTTTCATTTTTTCTTTCAGGGAAAAAAAAACAGAGAGATAAAAGCTGATTTAATTATCGTATAGTTTGCTTTTGTGTGATTTTATTTGTGACTGTGATTTTGTATCAATTTTGGAAAAACTGGAGCGAAAGTTCACCGTAGTGTTTCTTAAATTCATTTGGATTGGATTCATTTTTCGCGCAGTAAAAAACGTATTTTGGTGTTCGTGTTATAGTAGTAAGTAGATTATTGTTTTAATAAAACAATTAAAGTGCTCTTTGTCAGAATTAATTTTTATTTATTTTATGATTTTTTGAAATCTGATTTTAGGGGGAATAATGAAAATAATTACCCTAAAAGACCAAACATTCCTACATGGGATTTCGAACTCCATTCTCTTGATGTCATCAACAAGGTTGGTTGACGTCATTTCTGAATAGTTCTTACACAGGGCTATGAGGATTAAATTACGGAGTTAATTCCTACCATTTAAGTAGAATTGGGAGTTATCTTAAACCCTTTTAGTCGAAATGAGGTAACCCTTTAATTTTCTTGCAATTTTTTTGAACTGTCCCCATTAATTTTCTTAAAAGCTGAGCTATAAATTCTAAAATAATGTGGGCGGATTCAAAGCGAGAATCAGCTCGCTAAAGTTGGGAAAGAGATATAGATCACTCACTATTATATGAACTTTGTCTCCAAGAAGGGAAAAATATTTTGACAGCATTTGAGCTGTCAAAACACTTCCTGGTCGCTTTTCATATCTTTAAGTGTAGAGTTAATCTACTATCACCATTCTGGCTGAAATAAACACTGTTTTAGTTCGGATTGCATGAAGCCTTTGAAATATAGTATTACATGCTAAACATCACTTGAAGGTAGTGTGTTTTCTTTCTTAATTTTTGTATTAAAAAACTCTTCGATCAGCATGTAGAGAGAACTCTACATTTACGTTCTCTCTACATGCTGATGTAGAGAGAACGTAAATGTAAAAACACGTCTCAGACGTTTTTAAAACGTCTGAGAGGGTTTTAAAACACGCAACTGGTTAATTAATTATAGTTTATTAAATTTTTTTAATGTTAATCCCACCCACTAAAGATTAATACATTTAACTGTTAGTAAATGAGTAGGAGGTATATGAGAAACTGAATCAACTGGATGTAAATAAGGCTGTAGGACTTCATGCTATTTCACCACGTGTTTTGATGGAATGTTCTGGGGAGTTAATAACAGTTTTTACATATCCTTTTTAACATGAGTCTTGCACTGGGCCAAGTTCCAAGCGAGTGGAAAGAGGATAAAATTGTTCCGATTTATAAGAGAGGTGATAAGACACGGACTTTGAATTTATAGGACAGTCTCTGTGTGTCTGGAGTTGTTAAAGTGTTAGAGAGGTTAGTTAGGACCAAGATTCAGAATTCGGTTAGGGAAAAAATACTCTTTGATGGCCAGCATGGGTTTGGTAAAGGAAGATTCTTGTTTTAGCAGTCTGCTTACTTATTATAATAAAGTGACAAATGTATTAGATAAGGACGATGCATACGCAGTGGTACATTTAGATTTTGCAGATGCCATTCATAAATTGGCACATTACAAGCTGGTAATTAAATTGAAACGGATGGGACCAAGAGTAGATTACTTTGCTGGATCGGAGATTGGCTGTCTGATAGGTATTGGCCAGTTGTCTGTGGAGGAGCAATATCTCAGAAGAGGAAAGTTACTAGTGGTGTACCCCCAAGGATGTGTTTAATTTGTATGTAAATAATATCGGGAGAGGTTTGAACGGTGATATGCAGCTGTTTGCAGATGATGCAAAGTTGTGGAGAGCTATCAGGAGTAGAGCGGATGCTGTGGATTTGCAAGAGGACTTGAATACACTTTCTGAATTAGTAAATGAATGTGGGATGTCAATTCAATGTTGCGAGATGTAAGGTTTTGAAATTTGGGGAGCAGAAATGAGATGCAGAGTACACAGTCAGTGGAGATATCTTAGAAGAGATAGAGGAAATGAGAGATCTGGGAGTCATTCTGGACTAAAATTTCGAAGATATATTGCTAAAATTGGACAGGATAACGGAAATGATGCGGAGGACACTGACTTCTAGAAGTAAGGATGTTATGGTTCCTTTGTATAAGGCTTTGATTAGGCCACATACAGATTACACAGATCTGGTCACCTGTTTTTCAAAAAAAGATGAAGATGTATTGGAAAAAGTCGAGAGACGATTGACTAAGGTGATTTATGGAATATAGAGTATGAAGTCAGATTGAGAAAATGCAATTTTCAGAAATTGCAAGAATAGGAGGAGCATAGGGGATATGATCGAGACATATAAGCTGTTAAGAGATTATCACATTAATGTGGGGGTGGGAGGTTTTGCACAGAATGGGTGAAGATAGAAAACAAGAGGTCATCCCTGGAAGCTGTATAAGGAGAGTGGTGAGTGAGTGGAATGCACTGCCCGACTGTGGCGAGCGCATTTAAGGTGCAGTATGATAACAGTGGGACATCCCACAATGAGTCTTTTGACTCCATGGAGGTTTTAATAATATCCTAGGTATGGAACGGAATGCCATATTGCACGAAATATACAGGGCGGCCATAAACTAACTTTCCCTCTTTGGAGGCATTTGTATTTTAAATCAATAAACGGAATGAGACCAAATTTTATATTGAGAGTTTTGAAGGCATGGGGAGATGAATTCCGTGAAAAAAAGATTTAGTACCAAAAGTCGTCGATAGGAGAAATTTTGGCGCTGGCGGAGCCGAAAGCTGTCAAATATTTGCAGTAAACGCTGGTAAAAAAGATTATGCAAATTTTACTGTGCGCACATGAATTCCACTTAAAAAGGGATTGGGAACGTTCAGGCAGTTATTCGAATGACTGACGAATTGTGCTCTATATGCGTCCTACCTTGGGTTATCAGTTATTCCTTTCCGACGGCATGGCCGCTTCGATCCCCAGACACCACTCCATGTGACTTTTGGCTGTGGGGGTATTTGAAATCCGTTGTGTATGTTGGTGGCGTTCCCAACTTGCATGTCTTGAAAGAGAACATAGAACGGTCATGAACATCCAATCCGACTCTTTACGCTCAGCTGTAGAGCATATCACACACACTGGATGCAATTTGTTGTACACAAGAAAGGTCAGCACATTGAAAATCGTGTATGTGGTCCAGGGGACCCTGATTCTGATGAATAAAACGTTATTTCCTGCGAGTTCAATCACTACATTAATTTCTGCGCTTCTCACAAGTTGTTGTTTTAGTTTAATTATTATTATTATTATTATTATTATTATTACTATCATTGTAAAGTGTCACATATCCAGCTGGAATGAGTGACGCGGCTGTCGCATACACCGTCGAAATGTTATTATTCCATTTTATCTGCCTTTAATGTAATTATCTGCTTGTTTTCGGCTCCGCCAGGGCCAAAATTTCCCCTATCGGCGACTTTTGGTACTAAATCTTTTTTTTTCGGGTAAATCATCTCCCCACGCCTTCAAAAGTCTGAATATAAAATTTGATCTCATTCCGTTTATTGGTTTTAGCTACAGATGCCTCCAAAGAGGGAAAGTTATTTTATGGCCACCTTGTATATAAGGATTTAAACAACAAACAAACATTATTTAATCCGTTATGTTTATTAAAACTATTTCAATTAGCATGTCTAAGTTATGCTATTATTATTATTTTAGTAAAGAAAATGTCATACGGCTTCATTTCAGCGACGTATATTAAATAGAAATAGTGGCCTCAAAATGATAAGGCAACTAAGGATTGTATTCTCAACAGCTCCCTGGTCAAATTTACGAAGCTTTCATAGTTTCTCGATACATTCGGCGCTAAAATTTGGGTCTAAGGTTTAATTTCAGTTTCAAGCGCTTCATTTTTAATGGAAAAAGAAGCTGATATTAATAATTTTGCATTGGTTGAATGGAATTTAATAACGTGTGTTATTTTATATTTTTGTCAAATTATTATTGGACCATTTGTTGGGGCAAAAATAGTCAACAAAGGAAAAACAGGTCGACAGTCATAAAGTCATATTTTCATCCCACAATTCAAGAATATTCAACCGTAGAACTCAAACTATTTCTTTTATATATACACTGTTAGGGACAAGCTCTCGGAAGCAGCTCTCTCGTACTTTCCACCCAGGATGCCTGTTAATTCATTTATAACCGTGTGTCAGCTCTCTTTGATGACTAAGGATGGAAACAGACTAACTGCCCTCCAACTCTTCAGAAGTTTGTTAAGGCTAAACGGCCTCGCCTACTCCTTTTGGAAAATTGTATATACTTCTAAACTTTCGCTGACTTTACTCTATCTATATGGCCATGCTAGTAAGCTGTTCATTATTAATTTTTAATAATCCTCATTATTAAACAATTTCTAGGATTCATGGCTGATTGAAATACTTTTATATATATATATATATACAATTCTGTCTTTACTTGTGAAGAGATCTGAATTTGGTTTTTGTTCTCTCCCACCCTCACTAATATAATCTTCCTTAAGACTAATACATTTATTCGAGCGATGCTCCAACGCCATTATCCCGTTCGTGTAGTGGTTCTCAGTAAGATCCGCAATATACCTCTCTACAGCTGCAATCACCTCTTGATTCGAAGAAAAACGCTGACCAGCGAGGAGTGCAGATCCCTTAATTTTCCCATTGCCAAAACACTTTTGTGGTCAGGTGCATTGTCCTGATGAAAGATGATTTTTTTTCTTCTGCAAACCGGGTCTTCTCTCACGAATTTTTTCATCGGTTGAAAGATAGGAATGATATTCCCTGGTTATTGTTTTACCCTTTTCAAGATAATTAATAAACAAAACGCCTTTAGCATCCCACAACACTGCTGATGGAACCGACTTTGTCTTCTTTAGCACTGAACAACCGGCTTCTGTCCACTGATTTGGACAGAAGCCGATTTGGATTCTGGTGTGTAACGGTGATTCCAAGTCTCATCCATAGTAATAAATCGACACACAAAATCAGTTTTATTCTTGTTAAAACGCTCCAAGAACTGTTCAGAGATTTTCGTGCGAGCGCGTTTTTGATCTGCTGTGAGCAAGCGCGGCACCCATCTTACGCAAAGCTTTTTCAGTTGCAATTCTTCATGCAGAATGTATCCTGCACGCTCTTTTGAAATGCCTATAGTCTCAGCACTTTGACTCGCCGGTCACTCAATACCATATGGCGTACCTGATCAATGATTTCTGGTGTTGTTACTCTTTTTGGACGTCCTTCACGTGGATCAACTTCAAGGCTGGTACGGCCACGTTTAAACTCGGTAGCCCATTTCTTAATTGTTCGTAAATGAAGGAGAAGAGTGCCCATAAACGTTTATAAACTTCAAATAAATTTCTGTTGGCGTTAAACCTTCTTTTACAAAGAATTTTATTACCGCACGATACTCAGTTTTATCATTTCAAGGGATACTGACAACACTTTGGCTTCAGACAGCTGCATAAAACAAACTACTTGATAGAATGACTTGCAATTTCACGTTGATGCTTATGACAGATATACCAACTTAGAAAAAAAAATTGTGCCGATAGTGTCACCATCTGTGGTCGAGGACCAGAATTTTTCAGACCACCCTCGTAAATACCAGGGTTTCCCCAAACTGTGTTTCCGCGGAAGGTGAATAAGTGTTCCGCGAGAAGTTCTCCTGGAATTTGTTATTTTAGTTATTTTCATACATCGAAACCTTTCAACATTTGGGAAAGGGAATACCGCTGTTTATGACCAATCATAAAAATTGCCTGCAAGCTGATTATAACAATGGGCGGCGTATCCTCTGTTCTCAAAACTGAAAGAAATAACATCTGTGTTGTAAATGTTAGTGACCAATCAGCAAGGAAGTATAAAGAAAATTTTTTCCACTAAAACTGAAGATGAAGGTAGTCTGTATCCGGTTCTCAAATCTAGTAATACTGAATACTTTGTTTTCGGAAGTTCGTATTGCAGGGTGAAAGTTTCGAAGCCGTAGTGCCGTGATTTTTTAAAAGTAATAGGCCTGCAGATTTAAATTTTAATATGAATAAGAGACAAGGGACTTTGCTTAATTTTGGTATTAAGAAAACTCTTATTGAAGGTGTTTGTGACGGAACAGATAATGAGTCATCCATCTCCAGCCTACAAAGCGATTTCCAGAATGTACAAAAGGAGGGGAAAACTACTTGCACACAGGAGAAAAAGTCTGCATTCACTCGTAAGTACTTATAATAATATTATAAATTTTTGGTGATCAGAATGGGATACGTCAATGAAAATCAGCACAAATTAATTTAATGATGTTTATCTTTAATTGATGTTTAATTAATTATTAATTAATGATCAATTATTAATTAATAATAAAAAATAGGTTAAATTAACAATTACTTAATACATTACTAAATAACCAAGGTGTTGAAAATTTCAGGATTTGTGAAGTGTTCCATCCTAGGAAAAGTTTGGGAAATGCTGGTATACACGATGCCGTGTTTACTGTGAAGAGATCGGAATTATGTTTTTGTTCTCCACCCCCCCCCTCTCCCGCCTACTATAATGGATCATTTTAATGGCAAAATTATGTCTATCAGTAACGTAGGTCAAAAAACTGCTGAAGTTCAATTGTCAGCACATTTTTGTTGTCTACATTTTTTCCCTATTTTCCCTCAAGTCGGCATTTTTGACAGTTAAAATTCCCCCACTTATCGTGATATTAGACTACTGGGAATTAGACACGGATTTTGTTTTACATTTCCTGTTTAAAAGAATGCACAGGTTTTTATCGCAGAGAGTTACAAATCTCTGTCACTTCTTAAGTAGTGTAAGCCTCCCGTTGCAGTTGCTAGATCGCCTTCTGGTTCAATGTGAAATTGCTTCAAGAGGAAAATTTGGAGAATCAACTTCCGCTTTCAACTGGCCATTGAACTCTTCCGCAATTATTACAATCCTTTACAAACATTTAAAGACTGGTATGTCTTTAAATGCTCCCTTTCGGGCACGAAATTATTCAGTCTAAAGTGCATCATAATACATAATACATAATGATGTAGCAAGAGATGCCTAATGGCGAAAATAAGACAACCTTGAAAAATTTCTGTATAGATTTATTTATCTATTTTGTGTATAATTAATGGAGTAGAATAGCAGAAGGGGGGGGGAGAAACAAGCAAACGTTCGGCCAGCTCTTATTAATAGTTGGAAACGTCTTTTTTCTGTCAGTTCTTTGACAGACAAGATCACTTGCCGGTAAAAATTTTAAGTAGGGGCGCTGCATATACGAAACAATAAAAATTAAAAAGTAATAATAAAAAAAAGTTCTTTTTTTCCTAATCAGTAACCAATTTATTAATAAATAAATGTACATATTAAAAAATTGCTTTATTAAAAATATTTCACCCTCACCACGAACCAACACCAATAATAAAAGTTTCGTATCTCACAGAAATAACGCTTCGCTTGTAAAAAAAAAAAATCACTTGTAACGTGCAATGACAAGCGCAAACGAATATCGGCGAGATTAGCTGCAATTGGCCTAACGTGATAATTCTGCCACTGCGTTAGATCAGTGCATTTTTGTCGTAATCTAAAGCGTTAATCGAACAATTCCAATTATTAATTATTCAATCAATGCCAAAACATAAGCTGTAACCTTTAACATGTTGTAAGCATTGTTATTATTTATAAACACAAACAAAATTTAATTTTTTCATTTTTTTTTCTTGAGGGGGGGGGGGGGCTGCAGTGTCGCAGTACTTATGTACGAGCCGCCACCGGACAAGGTACAGAAGAGGTCAAAACAGAACACAATAAAACGAACAACTTTGGGGAAGACCTTCATCCAGCAGTGGACAGAACATAGATGCTGATGATGAATATTTATATTAGCATAAGTATGAATATTGTAATGTTTATGAGTCATTTAATTTTAGCTTGTAGATGACTGTCGTGTCCACTGTGATATACGACGTATTACCTGAATCGGCTTAAAAAAATGATGTATCGTTTCAAAAGCAGAATGGTACCTTCCTAAACTTTTGTGGATGATATTTCCATACAATGTTAATATAACTGATTATATATGAATGTCTATTCAAAAAATTAGCAATATTATTCTTTGGTACCATTCACAATGAGTCTTGTGACTCCATGGAAATTCATATCGCAATCCTGCTATATCTTGCTTTGAACACATTCAGAGTAGATGCGTCACTGATACTCACTGCATAAAACTTGCATTTTTTACTCACACTGCATATATACTATTTTTAGGGATGATTTCTTATCCGCGTGGTTAGCCTAGCGGCTCTCCGAGTTACTTCTACTTCCTTGCAATATATCGTTAGGTGGTATAGTGTCTCCGGTTCCTGGCAAAACTGACAAGGTGCATGCCCTTCAATAGCTTTAGCCACTATCCACATCTTGGTTGGTAGGCAGGCAGGCATGGTGCACTTTAAAGAAGAAGGTTTTATACCTTGGATGTATTGGGAGCTTGAAGACATTGTTTAATACCGGACTGAGTGCGATTTGTCCTCTTCTTAATTCTCTATTTAATAAACATTCTGGGAATTCTTCCGTGAATCTCCGGCATTGTGCTGATTATTCTGTATTCCGTGGTATGACTTAGTGTTTGTTTCTGCAGTCTTCGCTCTGTTGATAACTGTTTTTAAGTGGGTATTAAGTAGACCTAGACCTCCGGCTTCTTATTCGTGAAAGAGCGTTGTTCTCCTCATCGGTTCGTACCGAGAGCCCAGATTTAGTGGCGCACAGCTTGCGGATCTTGTCTGCCCATTGCTCATGGTACGGGATGTTGTTCACTTTGTACCAGATGCGAGAGGATAAATATATGTTGCATATTCGCGCTTTTCCTCTTACAGATAGTTGTCTTGGGCGCATGGTATTTATTTTCCACGCAACAGCTGCGTGGAGTTCTTTCCACTGTTCTTCATACGTTTCTGGGCCGCCTATTTTAACTCCCAGAACCGGTAAGTATTCCTGAGCTCTTATGCCTTGAGGAATCTCAGGGTTCTTTTCCTAATTAACATGCAATGAGATTTATTTAGGTTTACTTTCAGGGCAGAAGCTCTTGCAAAGGCGTCTAGTAATTTCATTGACTCTTCTATGGATGTTTCCGTCTTTAGGGTTAATGTGATGTCGTCAGCATATGCCAATATTTTTGCTTGGCTCTCTCCGTGAATGTTTGTTCCCTTGATTTCTTTGTTGGAGTTGATCGCTCTGATGACTAGTTCTAGCGCAAGGACGAAGAGGGCCATAGAGAGGGGGGGGGTCTCCTTGTCTCAGTGAGCATTTCATTTTAAAAGATGCGGATAGCTTCCTGTTCATGATTACTTGACTTTCTGCATTCTCGTAGAAGGTTTGCAGCCAGTTCCTAAATTTTGGGCCAAATCCCATTTCCTCTACAACTTTGAATATATATACGTGGCTTATGGTGTCAAACGCCTTTTCTATATCCAAGCCTAGTAGGACACAGTGTTTGTCGGTTGGATTGTAGTACTCATATACTGATCTTAAATGAGTAATTGTGTCTGCTATGTTTCTGCCCTTAATTGCGCAAGTCTGTGTGGGAGATATTAATTTCTGTATTCTATTGGACAGGATTTTTGAGATGATCTTGTAATCGGTGTTTAAAAGAGATATCCCTCTCCATTTCTTTATGTCTTTTAATTTCTCTGTGTCTGAAGTTTTGGGATAAGTGTGATGTACCCTGTGCTGAATCTGTCTGGTTTTATTTGTGTTTGGTATATTTCTTGCGTCATTCTCATAAATAAATGCTCGAATTTTTGGAAGTAGTGCTCATGTTAAAATTCGTTTGTAAGACCGTCTTCTCCTGGGGATTTCTTGTCTGGTAAATGCCTTACTGTTTGCCTGCTGTTAACGGAACGTCAATTTCTTCTGCCTCCTGCTGGGTTATCTTAGGTATGAAGGGGAGGAATTTGTCTCTGTCCCGTTCCTCGCTTTGTTTTTCCGAAAACAGTGTTGCGAAGTATTCGTGAATAGCATGCAGTAGTTCCACATCTTCTTGAATAATTTTCCCATCGTAGTGTAAACATTCTATTCTCTTTCTTTCGTAATTCCGTTTTTTGAAAATCCAAACTGTGGATATTTTCCCCTCGTCATTTTCTATGGTTCTTAACCGGGAGCGGAGCCATGCTCCTATTTTCTGAAGTTGTTGCGCTTTAATTTTTTCTCTAATTAGATTTATTTCTTGTTTCACTTCTGGTTTGGTCCGATCCATGTAGCACAGGCTGGATAGTTTCTTCTTAGATCCGTCTCTCTTTCTTAGTTTTGCTGGTGTTTTCTTTTAGTGCTAATTTTTATGGCTGCGTTTTTAATTTTTCTTTTGAAGGTTTCCCAGGCTATGATGTATTTTTTCTACGTCTGATATTATATTTTGTACTTTGTTGAATTCTTCATCTTTCGTTACGTTCTGATTAAATTCATACAGTGGGAAATTTCTGTTGACGAATTTTGTTCTTTTTTCCTTGTGAGAGGGTTGAAATTCTACTATTACCATGTAATGATCGATGAAAGTTACAGGGATATATTCAACATTCAACACTGCTCGCAGTGAAGCTTCTGTATTTGTTCTGTTACAATTATTCGGGTTGTTTTATGTTTTGCTTCTGGCTCTGGTAGTATTTGGCATGACTTTAATTTTTGTTCTTCGCTGTGTTTTAGGAGCTACGTTTTGTGTTGCTGGCGACTTGCTACTTGTTTGCCCTTGGGATTTCGGATTAGAGGTTATTTGTGACTCATTTGAGGTTTCCTGCTTGTCACCTGTACAGTTCTTTCCACTAATCTCTTCCCTCGGTAATGGCTCATGGCGACTTTCTGGAATTTCACTTTCCCTGCTTTCCCCCCTCTTATCGTCTGATATAAACATTTCTGGAACAGTGGTTTTGTTGCCTTTTTGTAAGGTGAAGTTTTTTTTTTTCTTCCCTGTCTGTTGATGAGTTGTTGCTTCCGTTGTTATTCTCCCTATTTTCTTCTTTGCCTTTGTTATGCCCATCTGTGTCTTGCACATCCTCTTCTCCACCTTCCATGTCTGGGGACTCTTCGTTTTGCCTCAATATGGAAGCGTACGTGCTACCCTTGCATTGATCTGCTGCATGACCTATGCGGTTGCACTTTACACATTTCGGCTCATTGCAGTGTCTGCGTAGATGTCCGATTTTTTTTTTACAGCGGAAGCAGGATGGCGGTCTTCCTGGGACGACTATTCCCGTAACCTTTTTCACTCGTATAGTATATGGGATGTCGTCAATTTTTGCACCTTCGTTAAGTTCTATGACTAATTTTTTTTTTGTTGCTTAGGACATGAGACCAGTCATCATTCTTAATTGTTGATATGTTTTCCAGAAATTCTATTTTTCCGAATTTTTCAAAGTGGAGAGCAATCAAGTGATTTTATACGTGGGGTGGCATCCAGTGTATTAAAATTTCTAATTTCCTACATGCATTTATATTAATAATTTCACAGGTGCTATTCCTCACATGGATGTTGCCCTTGCTGGCAAATCGTTCTTTAACGGTCAGTTGTTTGAACGACAGTAGAAAAACATAATTGTATTTCAGATGACCTAAATGCCACACATCACTTCCTTTAACTTTGTTTTTCGTAAGGCTTTTAATTATTATTATTATGGGTATCTCCATGGAGTCAGTAGACTCATCGCAGGAGACCCAAACTAGCAAAACAATATCCGTCATATCTCTTCTTGAATTCATTTACAGACGAAGAGCTCACAACTAAGTCAGGCAATGAATTCACTTGTTCACCACCCTCCAGGCAAAAACCCTTGTTCTGACACCTTTGTTAACCACACTCTTCTTTAATTTCCAGAGATGACCTCTTGTTCTTCCATCACTATCACACAGCTGAAACATTTCCCCTGCATCAATCCTATAAAAACCTTTCAGTAATTTAAATGTTTCTGTCACATCCCCTCTTCTTCGCCTATCAACCAATCTCTGCAATCCACAAGCTCTCAATCTATCAATGTAGGGGGCATTTTCTATATCACTCACCAACTTGGTCACTCTTCTCTGAACCCTTCCACAGCTTCCTCATCTCCAAGGAATCCAGGTGACCAGACCTGAGCACAGTAATCCAAATGTGGAAGTATCAATGCCTTATAAAGGGGATTAATAACCTCTTTATCTCTGGATGTCAGTGTGTTCCTCAACAACCAAGTAATCCTATGTGCAATCTTGGACACCTTAGCAATGTGTCCTCTGAACTTCATCTCCCTATCTACCAACACCCCTAAGTCCCTAGCCTCATCAATCTCTTGGAGTACCTTTCCATCAATGTAGTACACAGCTGGTAATCTTTTAATCTCAAAATGCATGACTTTACACTTTTCCACATTGAACTGACATCCATTATCTTTTGCCCATTTTGCCAGCTTATTTAAATCATCCTGCAAACTTTCAACATCAGCTTGATTTTTTATTGTGCTACACAACTTTGCATCATCAGCAAACGACTGAATCAATGCGTTATAGTGTTCTATGGGGTATCCTGTCAAAAGCCTTAGCAAAATCCAGAAGTACCACTGTGTAGCCTGTTCCTTTAAGCCATTTCCTATATCATTTATATACAAATTAAACAACATTGGCCCAAGCACAGAGCCCTGAGGCACACTACTGGTCACCTGCCTCATTCTGGACTCGGCTCCTCCATACGCCACCTTATAGTATCTCTCCTTGAGCCATTCTCCTATCCATATCACCAACTTAATATCCATTCCCATCTGCTCCAATTTGCGTGATAGTGTTCTATGGGGTATCCTGTCAACCACTGTGTAGCCTGTTCCTTTGTCCAACTCTGATGTTATTCTATTATGAATAGTTAATATATTGCTAAGGCAGGATCTACCTTTAACAAAACCATGTTGGCCTCTATAGAGTATCATATCCTGATCCACCCATTCTTGAATTTTGTCTTTAACCAACTTTTCCAATACTTTTACTACTCCTGAGATGGTGATTGGTCTGTAATTAACTACCACAGTTTTAGAGCCACCCTTATGCAAAGGAACCACTTTGCCTAACTTCCACTCCCTAGGGACCATACCAGAGTTCAAACTTAAATTAAATATCCAAATAAGAGGGGGTTGACAATTCATTTGCACATTCACGCAACACCCGAGCTGATATTCCATCTAAGCCTACAGCAGTGTTTGCATTTAAATTTTGCAATATATTTAATACCTCTGATTTTTTAGCTTCAATTCTCACATTAGGTATTGCTACAGGTACAGAGATATCCTCACTTGGGTGACAGACTTTCGAAAAGTGATCACTCAGTAACTCGACTATTACATCTGATTTTGTCACCTCAATACCATCAGCACCCACTAAAGTTATCCTTCCGAAGTCATTCTTCCTCTTACTTGCCACATAACGGAAGAACTCTTTGGGATTACCCTTGATCTCTTTGGCTAAGGTCTTCTCATAATCTGATTTAGCTTTTCTTACTATGCTGGTAACCTTCCTAGCTTGAGCCTTGTACTGCTCATGGGTGTACTGATCGCCTTTCTTCTTGTAAATTCTCCATAACATTTTCTTTTTTTTTGCAGATCAAGCTTGATACTACTGCTCATCCATCTAACGCCTGCCTTGTTTGACCTTCTGACCATGGGGACACAATCTGATATTGCTTTCCTCAGATACCTGCTGATTTTATCCCATGCACTGCTAACATCTTTTCCTTGCAATATGTTCTGCCATGGGATGGCTGCAAGCTCACTCCGAAGCTTGTTATAATTGCCTAACCTGTAGTTTCGTATATACCCCCTTCTTAAGAAAAATCCACAGATTTTGCAACCTCCCAAGTCAATACCACATGATCGCTTTCACCAATTGGAGGTAACGAGGACACCTTACTTATGCATATAACCTCTGAACCTCCTCGGTGTAAGGACAGCATTTTGCGTCACATTTAAGAATAACAGTTTTAGACCAGTCTATTTCGAGTGGTAAGTTTAGCGATTTTAATAGGTCCTGCGAGTTAAAACCTTCAGACCGATTTTCTTGTTCACTATCTGCTTTAGGTTAAATATCATTATTTCTATTCATTATGCTATTCATATCACGAGATGGTTTGAAACCAAGAGGTACTTACAGGTCCTTCTTTGTTAACCTTCGCATTAGCCTGCGAAGCTACGGTTGATCTTCGATCTTCCTCAGCGGCCTGCAGCTTGGGAGTCGGGGCAAGGGTCGCGCGGGTCTGAAATCAAATTAATCAATGAAAAAATATTATTCTGGCTAAAAGGAAAACATATCAACAGGGTGCAAACAACTGTTCTAATCCTAACGATGCACGCAATTTGGGATCACAGGTGCGACCAAGCGTATGGAAGAGAAGACAGTCCCGGAACCATATCGAAATTACATCACTACACCCAGGAGGAGATCACCAATTCAGTCCAGTCTAGGAGAATGACTAAGTAGTCATTCTTCTAGATTGGACTAGAAGAATGGGCACACTTAACCTCCAACCTTACATGAGACGAACCCTCCAACCAGCAACAGAACGACACCTTCATCACTCCTAGTGGAAATGGGGCAAATCGGAAGTATACTAACTCTCCACCTCCATCAGAGGAAACAGCGCTTGAGTCACTTGGAACAGATCTCCTACCGCAGGAAAAAAGAGTGCTCTCCTACTTCATTGCATATGAATGTTATTTCGCTGTACAGATGTATATATGATTTATCTTGTAGAATATATAGCTTGTTAAATATATAATAAGTGTGATATATATTTATATATATGGTATGTAAATATAATTAACCGTATATTCTTTTAAAAAAAAGCTGAATTATACCTTAATTGATGTAATAGAAAGTAATGTGTATGTAACTATTGGTTATGAGATTCCCTGTTTATAAGTAAAGGAAGTCAAAGCATTTTAAGAGAACAGTAATGTAACAACTACATTATAACATGATGATATAATATAAAATGAAACTTCGATTGAAATAATGGTATAACAATTGTATATATTGTATATATTATGATATAAATAATTGCAAAAGTTGATAATAAAGTTGTTAAAAAAAGTTAGCCTAGTGGCTGTGCGCTTCGCAACCCTATGCCTGGGGAAAGCGTTTCCTAGGTTCGATTCCTCAACGACGTGAGGAGCTTAAGGATCTGCCACAGCAAAGTTAGCCGGACGTGGACAGCGGGTTTTTTCTGCTATTTATCTGGGGTTTTTCATCCCGCAAGCAGGCAAACCGGGCCCTTGAATGCACATGAATTATAGTCATGAACTCAAGAGGCATAGGACTGACCATCTTATCCTCGTATTTCGGTTACGAAATCCAAGCATGCTTGGAAGGTTGTGGCCGCTTAAATGCCTGTTAAAGCCACGGGATAAAATATATAAGATAAGGGATGATTTCTTGTTCTTCCCATACCCAACTGTTGACAATCTCTCTCTTGATCTTATAGGTCTCTCTCACCAAATTTATCAGTTTCGATCATATCATTTCTCTGCAAGGCAGATTCCCTCAACTTGTTCTCATACTCAACCTTAATAATGACATTCACTCGCTTCTGGATTCTCTCAATTTTTCCTTATGTTCCAGATTTGTGCATAGAAATCCAGATATTGATTGATGTATCTTATGCAATACGACTGTCACCTCTTTATCCCAAAACGTGTCAGTATCCTTTGTCTTTTAGCATTAATATTTCTGATAACTTTCAAACCTTTCGCAATCACCAACATATCTCCTGCCCTCTCCATTTCCTCGAGTGAAGTTCCCCCAGTGTAATATCCTCTAGCTACATAGCATGACCTAAGAAACACTGGATGTGTGTGTGTGTGTTCCCATTCATCTGTCAACACACAGAATGCCTCTCCAAATCCTCTTGTTGCAACATCACATTTAAGTTCTCTGCCATTATTCTTCCCTTGGCCTCCTCAACTCCAATAAGTCAGAAGGATATGAATGTAATTAGTAATTACAAATTACCAATATTTGGCCACAACTATTCTTTCCACTCACCCACACTGGATGATTTAAATGCATTATCACGGATGATTTAAATGCAAAAAATAGTTGGAAAACAATTAAAATTCAATAGGAAATTTGGACTGGTTAGAGAAATGAGAAAGCTGGAGTTTAGCGAAGAGAACAGATTATTATAAATTCATTCTTTAATTTAAAAAAAAAATCAACGGATGGCGATGTGATCTGCAAATGGAGACGTTCTGGCATCACTAGTGCAGGAAACCTGCCCAGGGCGGCCGCCGAAAATGACTGACAGGAACATGTTAAAACGGGTGGCATGCAAACATCGGCTACAATTGGCACAGACCATCCGTGATGAGTTCCAAAGCGCCAGTAACACTATGGTGAGCACTAATACTGTACAAAAAGAACTCCATTTACTGGGTTTCCACAGCAGCGGCACACAAGCCGAACATCACAACAATTAACAAGGTGGCTCATCTGACCTGGTGCAAAAAGCGTGTGAAACTGGACAATTAGCCAGTGCAAAACGGTACTCTGGAACGACGAATCAAGGTTCACCTGTTTCTAGTCTGATGGCAGGGAGTGAAGGTGGCCTGGTGAACGCTTGTTACCAGTGTGTTGTACCCATAGTAGAGTCTGGTGATGGAGGGATAATAATGTCGGGTGCATTCAGCTGGAGTGGGACCACTAGTCGTTGTCCGTGGTTCCATGAAGACAGCTCAGTACCTTGATATTCTGGATAATCGGGTGCTGCCTACACTGTGCAGTTTTTATGGAACGAATCCGTTACTTTCAAGACGACAATGCACCATGCTACAAAGCTGTAGCTGGTATGGAATGGTATAAAGCGATGGATGTTAAACGACTGCCCTGGCCTGTAAAGAGTACTGATCTCAACTTCATTGAACACCTGTGGGAAGAACTGGAGTGGAAATTGGTCCAGGGCAGCACGTCCTCGATCTGTCACTGACTCGGTGCTGCTTTGATGGAGGAATGGAGGCAAATTCCACCTGATGTCTGCTGCATATTAGTGGAAAGCTTTCCTCAAAGGGTGCAGGAGTTGATCAAAGGCAAAGTTGGATATAACAGATATTAGGGTTCCTCTGCTGGTATCAATTGTAAATTGCTAAAGTGTCCGGACATTTATTGGTACATTTTTAAGGAGAATCACTTATATTACTTTATAGCCGAATGTTAAATTAGAAAACAATTTGTTTTTAAGACACTACTAGTTTCATCTTTCTAGAAAACTTCATCAGGTGCGTGAATACATAGAAGATAAAAGAGATACACAAAAACATTACTCTTAGGTACATCACTGAACACTGAAGATTTAAATTATTAACGGATTGCTCAAATTAGAATGGATTCGCAGACCAGTTGCGTTTATATATATATATATATATATATATATATATATATATATATATATAGAGAGAGAGAGAGAGAGAGAGAGAGAGAAAGAGAGAGAGAAAACTATTAAAAGTTGAAAGTTTTGAGAAGAGCTCTGGCAACAGAGAAAAATCTTGCATCTAAAACAGAAGGATGATAAAATAATCAAAAAGAGATGTAATAATTATAAACAGAATTAAAGAATATTATGAAGAACTTTTACAGTGGCAAAGAAATTTAGAGACAATCAATTTGAAGAAAAGTCATGAATTTAATGTGCCAAAACTTATGAGAGAAGAGGTTGAGGTAGTTTTGAAAGCAATGAAGCAGGTAAGCTCCTGGAATGACTGAAATTTGGAAGATGGACTGTAGCTAATTACCTGGAAAAACACACAGCCACTAGAAGAGTGACTAGTGTGGTAAGGAAAGCGAAACTGGAACATGAGAGGAGATTGGCCCTAAGATCTAAAGAAAATCCTAGGGAATTTTTTAGCTATGTGGCCAGTAGGAGGAGAAATGACTGTGGAAGAATGATATTGTGGGATAAAAATGGGAATAGAGTGACTGATGCAAAGGGCATAGTGGAATTGTTCAATGAACACTTTATTGGAGTATTTCATCCTGGAGAAGTCAGTTTTAATACTAGAGGAATAGCGCTGGTTCGAGGTTTAGAGGTATAGGAGGAGAGTGTGTTTCAGATACTGAGTACTCTGGATGTCAGTAAAGCTTTGGGACTGGATGGTATTTCACCACGAGTTTTGAGAGAATGTGCTAGGGAACTGACAGTGCCTTTAACCTGGCTTTTCAATGAAAGTCTGGCTTTGGCAAAAGTTCCCAGGGAATGGAAGATAAAATAGTGCCATTGCATAAGGGTGGTAACAGACTGGAAGTGTCTAATTATAGACCAGTTTGTGTGTCATCTGTAGTTGTTAAGATCTTGGATAAAGTAGCGAGGGACCGTATACAGCATTGGGCAGATGAGGATAATGTTATCTGTGAGAGTCAACATGGATTTGTGAAAGGGTGCTCTTGTTTTAGCAATATGCTAGCCTTTTATAACAAAGTTACAAGAACATTAGATGAGGGAAAGGCATATACTGCAATTTTCTTAGACTTAGCGAAGGCATTTGACAGGGTGCCACATGATAAGCTGATATTTAAGTTGCAGCACATGGGTCTGGATGTCAGATTGGTCAACTGGATTCAGGATTGGCTGTCTGATAGGTATCAGAGAGTTGTGTATGGTGGAGTGGTTTCAAGGAAGCAGAGGGTTACAAGTGGGGTCCCACAGGGCTCAGTACTAGGACCGACAATATAAAGGTTAAACAATATTTATATTGTTTAACCTTTATATCAATGGCATTGCCAGTGGATTGCAAGGGGATATTCAGTTGTTTGCAGATGATGCAAAGCTGGGAAGGATTATTAGTGATAGTGCAGATGTGGTAGCCCTGCAAGAGGGATTTGAATAAGTTAGATAGATGGACAAATGAATGGGGAGTGTTGGTTTAATGCAGCAAAATGTAATGGTCTTCGGGGTTTGGGAAACATCAATGGGACACTGCATACTCTATGGGAGGAGTTATACTGAAGGAAGTAGGGGAGACAAGAGATCTGGGGTTGATGATTGATAGAAACCTGAAGTTTAGGGGACATATTGCAAAGGTGGTGAAGGTAACACAGAGGATTGCTATTATGAGAAGGACACTGACCTGCAGAGATAAGAGGGTTATCATTCCGTTGTATAAGTCTCTGATCAGACCACACTTCGATTATTGTTCTCAGATTTAGTCCCCAGGATTTGAAGGGGATAAATTAACTGTGGAAAGGATACAAAGACGGATGACAAAGATGGTTTCAGGACTGTTATGAGGATCGGCTGAGGGAATGTGGGCTGCAGAGCTTGGTGGATAGGAGGAGAGGTGATATGATTGAGACTTTTAAACTGTTGAGAGGTGGTTACAGGGTTGACACTGGGGAGTTCTTTCGCTTGGTCAAACGCGGGAAGGAGTGATGACAAGAGGACATCCCTGGAAGTTACGAAAGGAAACTGTGAGCAAAAGGGTGAGGAGTGTTTTTTTTTTGCGTGGAGGATGGTTGAACCGTGGAATACATTGCCTGATGGAGTGGTGAGAGCGAGAACGGTCAATGAGTTTAAGGAGTGGTATGATAGACTTTGTTTCTTAGGGGGGACCTCCCCTCGATGAGTCTTGACCGACTTTATGTTCTTAGGAAGGACCTCCCATGATGAGTCTTTTGACTCCATGGAGGCCTGAATAATAATAATATTCCATTCTATCCTAATTTTCCACTGAAAAATATTAAGGTTGTAGATGTTATGCAAACTACACAATTTTGCACCTAAGGATGGCATACAAAGGCCTGCCTCTGGTGGTAAAATATGACCTATCAGTAAAGTATGAAGTGTATATGACTATGTTTTGTCCAAGCAGACAATGGCCAGCAAAGCTTGAAAAACACTGGTCTAAATGACTAGAATGGAGATGTATGGGTGGCAGTAGGAAAAGGAGAAGACCAAGGGATACAAGATGAAATTTTTAGGATTGCTTGAATACAGTGGATGACAAAAGCTGAAAACAGAGTGGAATGGAGAAAAGCAAACTTATTAACATGAATTACAACTATTTAGGTATACAACTGAACTGGGAAGGAAGGCCACATCTAGAAGTCAGAAAAAAAGTTGCAAAAGCTGCAAGTACAGGGTGTTCGGGATAAATTTGACATATTTATAATTAATTATATTTTTCCGTAAGTTACATGTATTAACACACACTTCTCTTCATTTAAAAGTTTGGACCCTTCTTCATTCATATACAAGATGTCAGAAAGGATGGATAGCTGGAACCCACCTGAATCATGGAAGAGAATAACTTGTATCATGATGATTCGTGCCCGCCCTCAAAATAAGGATATTACAACTGCTGCCCAATGCTCCCTGAATACAGTAAAAACAATCAGGCATGAACTAGAGACTTGCAATGGTGACTACGAGGATGTAGCAAGAAGAAAGATCCCTAGCAGACGATCTGATTGCGTTCGTACAGCAGAATTCCTCGCAAATCTGCAGGAACAGGTGTTGAAGAACCCTGGCATTGGAATTCGGGCTTTGTTCGTGGAGTTGCTAACTGTAGTCAAGCCCTGGATAACAAGGGTAGCCAATGGTAGGCCGTATGTATGGCAGCAGGATTCGGCCCCTTGCCACACCTCTGGGAAAAGTCAAAAATGGTTGTCTGAAAATTTCTACGACTTCACCAGTCCAAATGTTTGGCCTCCAAACTCCCCAGACCTTAACCCCATGGATTATTTTGTATGGGGCGCAGTTGAAAAAGACACCAATCGCACTTCCAGTAATACAAAAGCCCAGTTAATGGATAAAATTGAAACAGTTTTTGCGGCCCTTCCCAGGGAGACTGTAGCATCAGCTTGTTCGAGGTTCCGAAGCAGAATTGAAGCTGTGATCGATGCTAATGGTGGTTATTTTGAGTAAATCTTGTTGATAGTATTGTAATTAACTCTGCCTGTAATGTTTTTTTGTCAATTCATTAAATTTAATAGATACAAAGAAGATTTTCTTTTTCCTTACGAAACTGTCAAATTTATCCCGAACACCCTGTATATTAGGATGCTTGAAAGAAACAATATGGAAAAATAAACATCTTAGAGTAGAGACAAAAACCAGAATTTATAAAACAGTAATCAGGCCTATTATGACATAATGTAGAAACAAGACCAGACACCAGGAAAACAAGACAAATGATAAACACAGGCGTGAAATGAATATATTAAGAAAAATAGTAAATAAAAGTAATTAGATAAAATAAAAAAATACAAATATAAGAAAACAATGTGAAATACATGCAACTTGGTAGCAACGCCGAAGAAAAAATGAATTGAATATGTGGAAAGAAGAAGTGAAGATAGAATAATAAAACAAGTCTATAGTTGGAAACCAAAGAATAAGAAAAGAACAAGAAGACCTAGAAAAAGATACTATTAAAAAAGATGAAGTCTTGGTCGCAACAGATATTGTACTACATCAATGTGTGAAGATTAACATGAAGCTTATGTAACATTTTAAAATTTCTCTTTACATTTATGAAGTTCCAGTCTCTCCTTCATTGCATGCAGTGCTATTCCCTCTAGGGAGGTAAACATGCTGAAGAAATGTTTGCTGAACATTTTGAATATATCTTCAGCCAACACAAGCCACATGTCATCTCATGTAATTCTTCCACATGTTAACTTTTAATTTCTCACCATGTCTCCTGGCCTATGCCTTGCACATATAGTGTAAGAAGATGATGGTGCCATCCTCCTGCATGATCTTCTTTAATTCATGATTCATCATCATCATCATCATCAAATTCCTGCCATGTACCCTCAAGGGGTGTACAGGATATGACAGTACTACACGAAAAAATTACATCATTACTAACTTCCTATCTACAATTTTCCTCCAAATCAGTCTGTTACTTGTCAAGACTCCAACATTATCAGATCTTATATTTCTATCGTCTAAGGCACTTTGTACCGTATCAATCCACCTATATCTTGGTCTTCCTCTGGGTCGTTTTCCTGCCAACCTGGCAGAGAACACTTGTTTTGCTAATCTTTCCTCTCCCATTCTATTTAAGTGACCATACCATCTGAGATTAGCTCTGCTAACGCATTCCTGGATGCTGACAATGTCAAGTTCTTTCCTAATATCCTCATTTTTAATATGATATTGCCATTGATGCCATCTGTTCACGCCTCTAATCTTTCTCAGGACTCTCATATCTGCGGTCTCTAGTCTTTGGTCAAGTGTTTTACTTCTGACCCAGCTCTCAGATCCATAAGTTAAAATTGGTTTGAACACAGTCTTGTATACAGCTAATTTAGTGTTCCGACTAATTTCTTTCTTATTCCATATGAATTTATTCAATTGACTTCCCACCATACCAGCTTTGCTGATTCTGTTGTCTATTTCTATATTCAGTTTACCATCTTCAGTAAAAATTGTGCCTAAGTAGCTGAAATGTTTTACTTGTTCCACAGGTTCTCCATTCACAACACAGTTGACATTTTCAATGATTCTGCCTATTTTCATTGTCTTTGTCTTTTTATTGCTGACCTTCATACCATATCTATTACAACAGCTATTCAATTTAGTCAGAGAATCTTGCAGACTTGTAGCGGATTTATTTAGAAGTATAACATCATCCGCATAAAGCAAAGAGCTGACATTAACATCTCCAATTTTGATATCATGTTTAATACCACATTCCTTCATAATGTGATCCATATAGATAATGAATAACAGAGGGGATAATGTACATCCTTGTCTCCCACCAGATTTAACATTAAACCATCTTCCTGTACTTCCTTCAATTCTAACTGCTGACTCACAACTCAAATAAAGACTTAATATTGCTTGATATAATGCCCCATTGACACCATATAACTGTAGCGTATTGAATAGCTTCTCTCTTGGCACCTTGTCATATGCCATTTCCAAATCGACAAAACTTAAATACAGATCTTTGTTATATTCCCATGCTTTCTCGACTATTTGTCGTAAAGTGAAGATCTGATCCTGACAGCCTCTATTTGGCCTGAATCCAGCTTGTTCTTCACCAAGCTTTTCTTCCACAATTCTTCTCAACCGTTTCTCAAGTATACTTGCATAGATCTTGCCAGGAACACTCAGTAGGGAAATACCTCTGTAATTCTCACATTCAGTTTTATTTCCCTTTTTATATATGGGTACTATGAGAGCTCTACTCCAATCATCGGGAATTCGTCCCTCTGTCCAGGCTTTCTGAACTATGTAGTGCAGCCACTGTAAGACTCTTATACCACCATACTTCAGCATTTCTGGTCGAATATCATCTACTCCTGCTGCCTTTCCACATTTCAAGCCTTTGATGGCTTTTTCTACTTCAAGTATGGATATGTATTCCTGACTGCATGCCTGGTCAGTGTTTTTTATCACTGTGCTGTCATCACTGCTTGTTTCATTTAGCAGTTTTTCAAAGTAATTACTCCATACTTCAAGGATATCTTTTTCTCCTGTTTTCATTTCACCTTTATCATCTCTAATTCCTTTTACAGCACTCTTTCCTCCATTCCTAAGCTTCTTCAACAACCTCCAGAATATTTTGCCACCTTCTTGATATTTATTTTCTATATTCTTGCCAAAGTCCTCCCATGACTTTTGTTTAGCTAGTTTTACACACTGTTTAGCTTTCTTACATTTGTCTCTGTATTCTGTAAGAGTAAAAGCTGACTTATTTGCCAGGAACTTTTGATATGCTTTCTTCTTTTCCTTCACTGCCTCTTTAACTTCCTGTGTCCACCAGGGAGTTCTGATTTTTTTATCTTTGCACACAACCTCACCACATGCCTCTCTGGCAGAATCAATCAATGTTTCCTTCAGAGTTTGCCACTGAATCTCCAAGGTTTGATTCCTGTTCTCAAACTCTTTCATTTTCTTTTCAATAATATTTCTGTATTTTAGTCTACAGTTCACATCTGAGAGCTGCTCAACTTTTATTCGCTTTAAAACTTTCTTACATGTTATTCTTTTCAATATGAAATTCAATTTTATCCTGCTCAAGACTAAATAGTGATCACTTCCAATTTCAAATCCTCTGTACACTCTGGTGTCCTGCACCAGGGAGAAAACATCACTATCAACAATAACATAGTCAATGAGACTTTTCTTATTCCTAGCCTCTTCTCTCCATGTGAATTTGTGCACATTTTTATGTTGGAACATGGTGTTAGTAATAACCAGTCCATGTCCTGAGCAGAAATCCAACAGATATTTGCCATTATTATTAGCTTTGCTCTTTTCTCCAAATTTTCCCAAAATATTTTTGTATGTCTCACAATCATTTCCTACTCTACTATTTAGATCCCCAACAAGGACCAACTTTTCATTTTTCATTGTGTCAGTTGCTTTTTCTAAAGCCTCAAAAAATTCCTCCACTTCTACCTTAGTAGAACCTTCTGTGGGACCATAGGCACAAATAAGTCTCATTGTCCAGTTCCCCATTCTCATATTTGTCCACATTACTCTACTTGAGACTGACTGCCATTCAAGAAGATTAGCCTCGTATTTTGTGTTGAATACTATGGCTACTCCTTCTTTTCCTTGATTGTTATTGCCTGAATATAACATTTTGTATTTATTGCTCAGAAAGATCTCACCAGTTTTGGTCTTTTTTGTTTCAGTCACCCCTATTATGTCGATCTGGTACTTATCTAATTCCTCAGCTAGCTCCATTTCTTTGCCATTCAGGCTTCTTACGTTGATAGTACCGATCTTTAACTCTGGTGATGTTGAGTTGGGGTTTGTTTTCAGATTTGTTCCAGTAGCTGACTTTTCGCTGTTCGCCCTGGTTCCCTGGCGAAAACAACGGGGTCCTTGTTTAACCGGGCGACGCCCCAGCCGGCATGAAATTTTGTCATGTTGTACCATCATTTTTTATTTTGGTTTAACCAATAAGAATACAATTTGGTCGGCTAAATCCCAAATTGCCAGCCCATCCTCGTTCGTTCAGTATCAAAGTAGATACCCAACAGGGTGCACCACGAGAAGGTGAGGATTGGACATTAGGTCAGAAGCCCTGGTCGGTTCTCCGCATTCCTTTAAAGGCTATGTGGAGGTCTCCTCTCAGTTATACAGCTTTGACCCTTAAGCACCCCAATTCATGATTCATCTATTTTATTTATATATCTAGCTTTAGGAATGCAGTCTGATATTATCATGGCACATCTCCCATTTTTTTTTTTAATTAAAAAACACATTCAACTCCTCTAAGGATCCTCTCCCCCATACGGAGTTTATTGCATCTATTGCACCTGTCACTTACCTTATATTGGGGAAACTGGACATATAATCCCTATCCATAAAAATAAAACACAAACTACACATTAAATTCAACAATTTTGGTGAAGTAGGCCTCTCAGATCACACTCTTAACACCCTACACCAGACTGATTGGAAAAGTACTTGTTCTTTACATCACACAAAAACTGTATAAACAGGAATTTAAAGAAGACTAGGAAATTTTGATTAACCACCGTAATCTTAACAATAATGATGACATAAAAATCCCAAGAATATGGATGGCACACATTCAGCCCACTTAGTTTTCCAGCAAACCCTGACTTTAGGATTCTAAGCAATTTTTCAGCTTTTATTGGCAACTATTCACACCAGTTTGTTGCAATTTATATGTATACTTATTTTTGTGAACCTGTTGGTCTCCGGCTTAAATTTTGTAACCTAATAGATAATAACAGGACTCTTAGCTTTAATGTAGTAAGGTTTTTTTTTTTTCCACCAGAGGTCAGGCCAATAGTTTTAATGGTTGATCAGTAACTTTAGCATACCACATATATCGTAGCGCAGCTTGTCCACATGACCTTAATGTGTAGGTCGAAACGTCAAGTGTTTATTTTGTTTTATATTAAACTAAAGTTTTACTCTAACGGGGTAGTAGTTTCCATAATTTTCATGATGTATTCTAATCACTGTGTAAGCATGAAGGAAAGGAAAACAGTAACACAACATTGCTCATGTGTACTTTCATTATCCTGGATTTGAAATGAAGAGATGAAAATGAAAAGCAACCTAATAGATGTAAAAGTAACCTCACCTCATCATTGCTACACACTCTGTAAAGTTCATTTGACTCAATGGATTCAGAGAAAAGGCCAGCCTGTGACCTTTGGAATGCTAATGATTTTGAGAAAACCAAAAGGTTACATAAAAGAACATTGCTTTATTTATCTAATATATCCAGATTTTCTAGATAAACAAATATTTGATATAACCAGACTTAGAATACACCATGAGAAGACCAGCACCTGTTCCACAATCACAACAAAATATTCTTGTATTGATGATGAAACTTCATCTGGTATATTTAGAAAGTCATTATCATCATCATCAGATGAAAGCATTTATAAAGTTGTTAACAAACTTTGTCTGATGGAGCAGAAAGGATTAATCTTTTTACAAATCTGAATTTATCTAAATAGTAGTCTGAAGTGCTTGGATCTTATTTTCAACAATTTATTAGCTCAAGGAGCAAACAATTCTGAGAAAGAGAAACAAAATCCAAACATCATATTTTGAGATAATGGAATTTGCTATTGCTCATGACATAGATCATAGGTGGCCAACAGCAGGCCCACGGGCCTGCTGTGGCCACCTATGATCTTTTTTATCCTGCTGCAGGCCTGCGGCCCACAGCAGGATAAAAACTGTATTAAATTATATGCATTATCAATTTAGCTATTAGTTTCGACCACAGATTTTCTGATTGATATACTAGTTATATTCATTATTTCTGATGATGGAAACAATTTATATTCTTAACAAGGAATCAAAATTGCTTTAAAAAGATTACTCAATTTATAAAATCTACTGCTCTGTGCGAGTTGTAGTAGTGGGAATGGTAGATTTATATGCGCTCCACAGTAATGCATCATCGAAAGTCACTTGCTCTGCTCTGGTTACAGTGATCAGGTTCCGAGAGTCAGTTTAACAGTTAACAGTGTTATTGGTGCAGCTTGTGTCTCCTGGTCAGTTACTTCAGCCTTTGTGTACTATGAGTAAGAAACGTAAGATCTGTGAAAAAAACAGGTCATTTCAGGAGAAATGGGAAAATGAATTTCTGTTTATAAACAATAATGACAACAAACCACAGTGTGCCTTGTGTGTTTGCAAGTATTGTCTGTGCACAAGGAATATAACCTCAAACACCACTACATATAGCACCATGCCGCTAAATACCAATAATACGTTGGACAAGTACATACTAAAATTGTACGTAATTTGAAGAGAAAGGTTAGTTCTCAGAAATCTATTTTTACTAAACCAGTATCAATACAAGAAAGCTCACTCTTCGCATTGTTTGTTGTAAGCGCAGAGATAGCAAAAAGCAAAAAAATCATTATCTGATGGTCAGTTTGTAAAACACTGTTCTGTGAAAATGGCACGTGCATTTGGAGAAGATAAAATTGCCAGTGAGTTTGAAAGCGTCCCACTATCAAAACAAACTGTGACAAAGAGTCAAGGAAATAGGTTCTCACATATTAAATTAAAAAGTGTTATTACAGATTCAGCTTACTTTTCATTGGCTCTGGATGAATCAACTGACCTTCTAATTTTCATTTGAACTGCTTCCAAAGACTGTTATTAATGAAGAGCTACCAGCAATTAGAGTCATTGCATAAGAGAGGTATGAACAGCAGTTACTAACGAAGCCAAAAAAGAATCCTAAGGAGTTCTTTCGATATGTTAGCCAGCAAAAGAAAGAATGGTTATGGAAGGATGACATTGATTGGAGAAAATGGTATAAAGACAGCTGTTGTGGAATGTGAGGTGGAGATACTTAATGAGCAGTTCATACAGGTCTTGTAACTTCATGGAGAGATTGAGAGCAGTCGATGATGGGGAGGAGAGATTGACTGTAAGTGAGCAAGAGGTGTATGGGGAGTTGAGTAAACTAGATGTTAATAAGGCTGTGGGACTTAAAATATACTGGCACATATTCTGAAGGAATGTGTCAGGGAGTTGACGCCTGTCTTGACATATTTTTTTAATACGAGTCTTGCACTCGGTCAAGTCCCTAAGGAGTGGAAGGAGGTGATCGAACTCAAGCATTAAACTATAGGCGTATCTGTGTGTCAGGTATTGTGGTTAAGTTGTTGGAGAAGCTGGTGAGAACTAGGATCCAGAGTTGGGTTGACAACAATGGTACCATCTTTAATAGCATGGATTTACTAAAGGGAGGTCATGTTTTAGTAATCTACTTACTTATTACAATAAAGTGACTGCTTCCTTGGACAGAGGAGAAAGATACACAGTGATATACTTGGATTTCGCAAAGGCTTCTGATAAAGTACCTCATGATAAATTGATAGTCAAACTGGAGCGAATGGGGTTGGATATTAGATTGGTGCATTGGATTGGCTGTCTGATAGGTATCAACAAGTTGTGTATGGGGGAGCGATGTTGAGGAAAAGGAAAGTCACTAGCGGAGTCCCTCAGGGATCTGTTTTAGGGCCATTACTGTTTAACTTGTATGTTAATGATATAGGTGAAGATTTGGATGGAGATATTCAGTTGTTTACAGATGATGCAAAGTTGGGACGAACCATGAAGAATAGTGAGGATGTTGTGACCTTGCAGGAAGACTTGAATAAATTGAGTGATTGGGCACGGAAATGGGGATGTGAGTTCAATGTTGCAGAATGTAAGGTTTTAAAATTTGGAAAACAAAGATGGGATGCAGAATTTATGCTTGGTGAGGATACATTGTTGGAGGTGGAAGAAATAAGAGATCTGGGGGTGATAGTGGATAAGGATCTGAAATTTAGGGGACACATAGCCAAAATTGTGAAGACGACACAAAGGCTTCTGGGAATGATGCGGAGGACATTGACGTGTAGAAGTAATAAGATTCTTGTTCCGTTGTATAAGGCTTTGATTAGGCCACACATGGACTATTGTGCCCAGATTTGGTTACCTGGTTTTTAGAAGGATGAAAAGATGTTGGAAAGGGTCGAAAGGTGACTGACTAAGGCAGTTTCTGACCTCTGGAATGTCGAGTATGAGGAAAGATTGAGGAGATGCAATTTGCAGAGACTGGTTGACAGGAGGAAGAGGGGGGATATGATAGAGACCTACAAGTTAGTAAGGGGTTGTTATAGGATCAATGCTGGAGAAATTCTACAGAAAATAGTGGGAGAACCAAAGGTCATGCCTGGAAACTGTATAAAGAAGGTGAGAGTAGGGGAGTGAGAGGCAGGTTTTTTTCATGCAGAGTTGTAAATGATTGGAATGCCTTGCCTAAGAGTGTGGTGTCTGCAGGGAGTTTGAATGTGTTCAAAGCACGGTATGATGAGCTGTGTGTGTGATAAAAGGACCTCCCAGATGAGTCTTTGACTCCATGAGGTCTTGGGTAATGATAATTATAATAATATAACACAGCTAAAGGTCAAGACATTTATGAAGGTTGTAAATGGTACGGTGACATCAACAATCTCGCAGCTATTGTGACAGATGGCGCCAAATCAATGCATGGTACTCAAACAGGTTTAGTTGGCTTACTGAGGAGGACTGGAATCAATTGCCCTGTATTGCAGTGCATTATACATCAGGAGGCTCTGTGTGGTAAAATTCTGGAGATAGAGATCTGGAGATGTTATGAAAACTGTAATGAAATGTGTGAATCTAATTAAGGGTGGAAATCGGACCTTGACACTCCCCAAGTTTCTTTCTTTTCTAACAGAAATGATGTAGAATATGACAATTCAGTGTTGTTCACAGAAGTATGTTGGCTAAGCAGAGGGAAATGCTTGAAACGGCTTTTTGCTTGGAAAAAGGAAATAAAACAATTTTTAGAGGAACACGAGAAGACAAAGAACTAAATCACAAAATTATGTGATCCTCATTTTAACAGCTTACTCGCCTTTCTAACAGACATCACACCAGATGAATGAACTCAACGTGAAGTTACAGGGATGTAACCAAACAATCTAAGTTTAGTTGGACAGCTAGATGGGTTCATAAGTCGACTGAAGGTTTTTAAATTCATCCTAGTCAGAGGAAACTTGTACATTTCCATTCGTGCAAGGAGTTGATGGAGGAAAGCTATGACACTGACTTCAAGTTTTCTGCACCAACATTAGAACAACTTTTGGAGCAATTCAGTAAGCGATTTTCTGACTTCAGTGACATGGGCCACAACTGATATTATTGAACAACCCAATGAAATGCGACATTCCAGAGCAGTATGACAATATTCAATTGGAGTTGTGTGACATTCAAACTGACCCCTTTTTCCATTCAAGGGTGGAGATAGGCATTGACTTTTGGAAACTCGTACCAATGGAAAAATATCCTGCATTGAGTCATTTCAGCTTGAGAATTACATCTATGTTTGGAAGCACATACATAGGTTAAATCGTCACAAAGAAGGCGAGTGACTGATGACCACCTTCAGGATTTGTTACGAATATCGTCGTCATCGTTGAAAATAGACTTTGATGAACTTGTTGCCTCACATGAACGCCCACAGTGTTCTCATTAAGTTGTGTTACATGTAAAAAAAAACAGAAATATTTAATTACATTTAATTTAACAACTTACATTTAAATCAATCAAGTATTTTATATTGTTCTCCCAGTAGTAAAATGATTTAACAAATATAGTACTCCTATACATACAACTATTGCCTTGAAAAAATGCAGTTTATTTTTATTTAAGTTCTGTCTAAAAGTGTGCGGCCCGTGAAGCTACCATTCATCATCATATATTGACCCTCGTACAGAATGAAGTTGGCCACACTTGACGTAGATGGTCTTTGTAGTGAAATAAAATTCATAATCCAAAAGAATGGTACATGCTAGTGAACTCTTACAAAAAAGCAATTTTGGTGCATAATAGTAGTGAAGAAGCCTCCACATCTTATATTTGTAATAAGCATTATTTGGTTTGGATCATGGCTGAAGCATCTAAGACTATGAGGCCAGCATATCACATATTCTCCAGCCAGTTTACCTATTTCATGAGATGAACACCCTGCCACTAGCCACATTGAATCAAAATGTCCATTTCATTAAGCATGAAAGAGAAGACTTGATCAAGTGGATGGAAGTAATGAGATACTGCAGAGGAATGTTTGAAATTATGGGCAGAACAACAAAAGAATACAGCAACTAAGTTTCTCAGTCCTTAGCTGCGCAGGCCTGCCTCTTTTGTAGAATGAAAAATTCAAGTTTCCGAGAAAGAATTCTCTCAGCATGAGACCAGTTAATTCAGTTAAAAACCCATATAAAGGATTCTTGCATCCTATAATGATATGTTATAATGCAAATTGTGCAGTTACCTACCCAAATTCTAGATGATCCCTTCCACTCTTCCAATACCTCTTGATCTTTTTATATCAAGAAAATATAGTCTTCCCAAAATGATTTTACATTAAGATGCAAAAATAAAACACCTCATGGAAATTCACTGTCACCATCTGACTGGAAAATGTGAAATCTGAATTCAATTTAGAAAAAAAAAAAAAAAATCTTGCCAATAGTGTTGCCATCTATGGTCTTTTTCGTTACCTTTTCCTACCCATATAGGTTGAACAACCTCTCGTGAATGAGATAACCATAAAACTTTCATATAATTGGCCGAGAACTTTTCAGGCCACCCTCATATGTAGTACATTTTAAATAAAAGCTACATATGTAAAAGAAAACTAAATTTATTAAATACTCCTATATATTTTCATTCAGCCATACAGTCTGTTTGATTAAGATTAGTATGGTGGTGTTGGGCTTCACATGATTCAAGAAATAGACAAATTTAAATCTGTTGTAGTGCAACATCTTGTTCAGGGAGTTCACTGCGTCTACAAAACAGACATAGTGAACTTCTAGAAATATTAAATAATCTTAATGTAGTTGGATTCTAATCTCAGCTGAACAGCCAGTCTGTCCAAAGATTACAAGAACAGTATTTGATAAACACCAGGCAAGGAAACAGGTGATAATTTATTCTTAATAGGCAATAAAAAAAGATAACTTCTAGGCTACTCTGAAGGTGATGTATAGATTATATTTGCAAAGAGTTCTTACTATCCATTCAGAAATCTCTTTAAGCTAGGGTATGTGGATTCTGTTAACATCAGATTGAAATCTGGCAAAGGGATTATAATTATCAGTTTTCTGTATTGTGGTTTCATTATATTCATTAGGTGACAGAGTGAGTCTTATTTAATTCTTCTAATAGAAGAGACTTGGAAGAGTAAATTGGGTGCTCAGTACGTGAGGCCTCTAATAATACCTGTTTTTTGTGAAAGATGATGTGAAGTTGCATGGATATATCTGCCTGTAAAGGATGACTTCATTTGTGTAAAATTCAATATTACCAGCAAGTTACAGAAAGGGAAGACTGCTAGATTCACACTCAATAGTGAAAGTAATGCGAGTGTATAAGGAGTTCAAAACTCATTTTAGAGTGAGACAGTTTGAAAAGAGATCATTAACAAAACATAGGCAAATATGAGGTCAAAGAAAAATGGTGTTAGAAATTTGGTCTTCTAAGTGCTCCATGAAGTAATCAGCTAAAGTAGGTGATACAGGACTGCCCATCATAGTATCCTTGATTTGTTGAAATAATTTATGTTCCAAGTAAAGTAACCAGCAAGGTATTAAACTTTACTGATGTCATTAGGAAAATCTTCTTGCAGAAGTTGTAGAGTTTCTTGAAGTGGTATGTTTGTAAACAGAGACGCTACATCAAAAGAAACCATTACAGACTCCTGAGGATCTTTAATTTTCTTCTTTGAAGTCAAAACTATTTTTGATGTAAGAGGTGGTTTTGCCAGTGAAATTTCATAGTAGAGTTGAGATATTCTGCCAAATAATAAGTAGGAGATCCTATGTAATCAACTATCAGAAGAAACAGACAATCAGATTTGTGCACTTTAGGAAGGCCATAAAAACTGAGAAAACTGCTAATATATAAGCTTGTGTGTATGTTTCATAAAGATTCCTGCTGAGCATGCAGGAATCGTGACAATGAATACTAGTGTCCAAAGAAAGAAACCATCACAGAACTGTCAAACTAATTTGAACCAAAAAAAGACAACACATCCAAATCACAACATATAAACCATGCCAGAATCTCCTCAATAAAAACTCACTTTCACATCCACTTAGCTAACATTTATGGCATTAACACCAACATTAATGATATACACCATCACTTATGGTCCCTCTCACTGTTGACAGAACCCAAATAATACATCTACTACAGTCCATCTTCAATGTCCAAATTACACATTCACAATTTCTTTTGGCACAAGTGGCAAAAAAAGCCTGTGCCTTTGTGAGATCAGACATTGCATGCCGAGTGGCTAATTTTGAATCCCTCTCTTGCTTTTGACCTCCTCTGGCTCAACATTTCCTTGCCTCATCTAGTAATTTTCATCTGCTGTATTTACCGTTTTCAAAACTCTTATATTAACACACGTAACATCCCCTTCACTGTGCAACTGCAAACACACCAAACCCACTTCTCCTCTTCCTCTTTTATTTCATCTACCTCTGTCCTCTGGAACAGTCTCATCTCCCACAAGTATTCCCAAACAACTACAATCTGCAACTTTTCAAAAGTCAATAAACTTCTCTTTCAGTTCTCACCTGCACCCCACACACAACATCGATGTGCTTACAGGTCATTCATCTCTTGTGTATGGGATCAATATAAAGAAATACATAAAAAAAAAAACATGTTTAAGAACACCTCAGAAATTCATCATGTGCTGAAAGATTTTTGAAACATTACTCATGTTACTTTGATTCTTGCTGACTGAATTAAAAGTGAAATCAGAGTTCATGTGGCAGAAACATCTACTATATGGAAAAACCATTGGCAACAGTATTAGGAGTGGCATATGTTAACAGTTCTTTATATGGAGGGTTTGACAATGGTATCCAAAAGAACAATTTGTTTTGAGATTTCTTTCAAGGAAATATTAAATATCTGAGTAGCATAATGTACATTACTTAAGATTTTAAGTTATGAGATGACAAATATTTCAAACTCAGAAGGCCTTTATTTAATTAAGAAACATGAGGCTTATTACATACAAAAACAAGTATAATACAGAATTTTTTGCTATTTACAAACTTGGCACTAGTGGGACAACCAGAGTGGAAATGATGCAATCAGAGAGAACAACTCATTCATAAAAGCAGTAAATACTGCTATTGGTTCCCACCATACCATCATTTGGAATAACTTTCTGTAGCTAATGGTACCAATTTATTTATGTTTACTTTTCCCCCCCTATCCAACCGGTTTTACATTGTGAATATTCTTGTCCTCATATTCTGCTGCCTTTGCTGTTTGAACCCTCAAATCATTTACGCTATCTTCGACTCTAATATTAGGATTTAAGTGGGGGTCCAATAAGGGATCTACATCAGCACTGGCTCGTCCAAGCCGAAGCAGGAGCAAGATAACAGTACATAATGCTATAAAGCCTAACATTGCCAAAACCACCCATTTCTTATAATGGATATGTGGATCTTTGCGACGATTTCCTCCCATGATGACTCTAGACCTGAAACAAATTTTATAGGATATCATTCATTTTTTTTAAAATTTAAATTATAAATCTTTAAAAATAAAATACACTAAAGCATTACAGATTCAACCTGTGCCTTCCAAGTTTATTTTCAAAATGTTCACAATTTTCTCACTCAAATATAAGTGGAATGTGACAATGACTGCAGATATATAGCTGAAGAAATACAACAAAAATCACCCACACATATAATGACATATATTAATCAGGAATTAAAAGTGTATTTTTGTGCTTATAAACTTTGAATCTTTAGAGTCATGCTGCTTGTATTCTGAATAGATATTAGGATTCACTGATGAATAACGAAATGTGAAAAGGGATGAGAGGCTGGCTAATGTTTCCATAATAAAAACAAATTGAGACCATTTGGACACTGGTATAAAAGACCAATTTGATGGCATGAGTTAAAAGCATGTTCAGCTTCTAACTTGGTATATGAACAAATATAGAATAAGAATTCTGGAAAACAGTTTTTCTCACTCATTCTCACAGGAGAAATTGTTACTGAAAGCACAAATTACTCGTAATAATGGAAGTATTACATGGGTTAGTGTAAAAATAATCATAATTTAAAATTCTGAATATTTTTACGTATGGTTTATGTTAGTATGTTTATTAGTTTTGGTTTAATAATATGCATTGTCAGCACTTGCGATGTGCCTGTTATTGAAATTGTTTTGTCAAAATGAAATGTAAAGAAGTTAAAAATTTGATGTACTTACCGGATTTGATATTTGTATTACTTAAAACAATTTTATTGTAGTTTAAAATATGTAGTGTTGTGTTTTTTGAAGCCATTCTCTTGTCGCTAATGGAGACACCGTGTTAGCCACTGTATTTAGTTTCTTGTTTACCAGTTTCGAGGAGTGCGCATGCTCGCTGAGAAGTTTGATGTGTGATTGACAAGAACAGCTTTCGGTATCAGAGTAATGGGAGAGTAAACAAGAGGGTGTTCGGAGAAAAAATTAGAACACATGCCGGCAGATATTTAGATTCGGAGGAATTTGAGTTTTTTTTTATGTGACAGTCAGAGGAAAATCAATAGTATAATTCTGAAAAAGGAATCGTGAAATATGAAGTTTCAAAGTGGAATAAGTATTGATAAATAAAAGAAAATACTGCTATAGATGTTTTAAAAGGAATATTCAAGGAAAAGCTAATTGGAAGATTAGTAGTAGATTCCGAAAAGGGAATCATAGAACTGTGAATTTTTTAAAGTGGAAGAGTTAAGACTGTCAATAAGCATTAGTGAATAAAAGAAGAAATTGCTATTTATGTTCTAAAGGAATGTTCGAGAAAACTCTGATTAGGAAGTTTCAAGTGTCTTAAGGATGCCGGATCTAACTATTATTTCTACTAAAAAGAGACAGAATTGAGTAGGAAGAATTAATGTGTGCTACATGAGTGATGAGAAAGGATCCTGTGAAAATGAAGAATAAAGTCATATATCTTTGGAAAAGGGCCTTGACAGAGAAAGAAACTGGCTATGAACATTTTGTCATTGTGCAAACAAAGTTTTTAGTCTAGTCTTAAGTGTAAGTTTATTTTTAAAAGGTCTTGGATCCAATTAAATTTGTAGTTAATTATGTAATATTGTTTGAAGTGTGTATATATATATATATATACACACATATTGTTTTTGTTTTATTAAATGTGTTTATTTTATATTGATCTTGAGTCAGTGATATTTTTGGATTCTGAAAGAAATAGTAAAAAAAGAGGTCATTGCACCAATTGAGTGAACCCTTGTGCAAATAAATAAATATAGAGGTACACTCGGAAACAAAAAAAAATAATTGTTGAACAGAGATCATCTCTATATAAACATCTCTAAATATAAAAATCTCTTTATATAACACAGGAGAAATTGTTACTGAAAGCACAAATTACTCGTAATAATGGAAGTATTACATGGGTTAGGTCTAACATTTTACATGCCAGTAGTAAACCATACAAATCAACAGGAGATCACTCAAGAAAGCATATTTTAATCTGTTAACTGTGCAAAAGGCTAAATTTGGAAGTTAATTATCATTTTTTGTTTCAAAAACTCATAAATTAGCAGTAACAATGATTACCTTGTTTCAAAGTGTATAAATAATGTGAGAATATCAAGATTTCTATTATATTTTTTACAGATAAAGGCTGTAGGCTTAAAACCTGCAATGACATGTTGGCAACCAGAGTAATGGCTAGCCAAGTAGTTTGTGACTTATGATTATTTAAATGTTTAAATGCTTGTTTGTTTGAGAATGTGTAGAAGTATTAGACAGTGAAGATGCAATTTTAATCTGTTGATACATTTTTATTTTCTACTGTTAACCGACTGTTTCTTGTGTGGAATAACAGGATTATTTTGTGTAAGAGTGTATAAATTAATATTACAGTAAAGGAGTGGTTAAAGGTTGAGTAACTATTCCATTTATCACAAATAACTGCTAATCTACAGTTGTTCTTGGAGTAATAGTTACACCATGTAAATTGTTATCTAGGGATGATCACTGTAATTAGCTGTTAATAAAATGAAATGTGGTGAATACCTATGTAGTTGAAGTCACAGCATTGATATTAACTGGAAGAAGATACCACTTCAAGTTTCTTCTTCCAGTTAATGTGAATAAAAATAATCAGCTAATGCCTTTTTTTGTTCCTGTATAGGGAGTAGGCGAGGCTATTTTAGCCCTATCTAACTTTGGAGATTAAGTGGGCAGTTCAATCTCCACTGGTAGCCAATCAGAGATAGCTGGCCCAAGGCTATCACTAATTAAATGGTATGCAGTGAAGAAGACAGCTAATAAGTGCCACTATCTCATTGTCCCAAACCCTAATATAATATTTTTAATGTCTGAAATTAGTGTGGGTTTGATGGCTGATTTTCTTGAGTTTATGGGATGAAAAATCCAAGTTTCCAGGAGAAAAAACCTGCTTGCCCATGCCAGAGATTGACTAACCTGGGAACCAGTCGAAAAAATGTTTCTCTAGTTGACGACTAGATTTGAATCCAAGTCTTTCTTCGTGCGGTCAAGTGCTATAGAGTGCAAACACCACTTCTGAGCTACACAAGCTCGTTAATCTGAATAACTAGTGGGAAAAAAAAAATAGGCTTAGTGCTCTGAGGTATTAACCATTCCTAATCTTGACATTATCAAAATGTATTTCAGAGATGTTTAAAAGGCTTAATGAATTGTAACATTAAATGTAATCATTGCCAAGTTAATTCTGGCTGTGTTGGTTATGTTAAGTGTTAGTCATATTGCAAGTGTATAGAGGTACTACAGAGTAACTAGCTTTAATTGTGGCAAGAACCCATACAAGTGGATCTACCTGATTAAAATAACAGAAGGGGGAATTTGCTGGTAGCTGCAATTTTTTTAAATTTATTTATTATTGGTTACGGCAGTAGGTTTACAATAAAGGGCTATGGGGGGAAAAAGTTCATTACAAATAAATCACAGTAGTGTTTGGTGTCATTTACCTTTTGAGTGTTATTCAGTTATCAATATAGGTACTCTTCCACTACTGTATATGCCATATTATCATGTTTAGTACTTCATATAAATGCACAAGTAAGAACTAAATGACCCTTGTTACTATCAACACAACCTACTATAACTTAAAACAAACTTATGGAATATTTATTACATGCAGGATTTTTGGTTGACTATAAGGCTATCTTCTGTGCAAAGATAGATTACTTTATATCCAAATAGTGGAAGAAAATGAAGAGAAAATAGTCAACCCCCCCCTCACTCGTAGTCATATTAATCTCAGTTTCAAGCCAGAAAGATTCACACCAATACCATGCACAAAAATGTGACATCATGATGCCACCTGAAGAAAAAAGAATGTAAAAGATAAAGTAACTGACATACCTAAGAAAAATCCTAATGAAAAATAGCTACAATGTGAGAACAGTTAATGACATCCTACAGAAAATACCTTAGGATAGTTCTGATAGTCAAGAAAGTCTAAATTCCAGAGGGAGATGGTACTTTACTCACATTAAAAATGTAACATAGAACAGCCATTCTGAAAGAGCACAATTTGAAACTAGCTTCATTCACCTCTGAACCACAGTACAGTGCCTTTGAAGAAATCAGATGTGTATAAGATATTCTATTTATGTGGAATCATTATCATTGGAGACACTTACCATCATGTACATGGCCTTGCAACCTATGTACGTAATACCCTAGAAATTCCCACCTCATTGCAACTAGCATTGTCGGCAGCGTTCATCTGATAACAACTATGATATGGAACATAACCATTATCAACGTGTATAAACCCCTGCCCTCTTGTGGCCCCCACAAGTTCTAACAGTGCATAACCACCCTGCGATGCATATAGGTGAATTTAACAGCCACCACACGCTATGGAAATATGCTTCCAACAATGAATGCTGAGAGACTGACTGAATGGGCAGAAACTCACAACATGCACCTAATTTTCGATGCAAAAGATAGATCTTCCTTCAGGTCAGCAGCTTGGAAGAGGGTGTACAACCCCAACCTCTGCTTCATCACTCAAGCCAACAGTGGACGACCGTTACCTACATCGAGAAGAGTTCTCTCCAACTTTCCCCAAAGCCAATATAGACCAATTATATTAGAGGTAGGTCTGCAGGTACCCCTTGTCATCCATTCAACGTCCCCGTTGGAACTTCCAGAAAGCCGAATGGGATACATTTGCTGCCTGTCTTGACAAATATGTCCGTTGGATCCCTCCAACAAGCAGTAATTACAAGAGATTCGCAGGAGCTGTCTTAGCTGCAGGTAAGAAGACCATACCAAGAGGCTTCCGGAAGGAGTATATCCCTGGATGGGATGATGATAGTAATTAACTGTATCAAGAATATCTAGAGTGTGGCGATCCTGACATTGCAGATGAACTCATTCACAGCCTTGACACCAACCAACAGAAGAAATGGACTGAAACAGTAGAAAGACTCGATTTTCGGTACTCCAGTAGAAAAGCTTGGAGCCTTCTAAGAAAAATAGGTAGTGGCACTCTGACTGTCCGGGAACAATTGGCTATTTCTCCTAACCAATATGCATCACATATTGTCAACACGTCAAGATATACCAGCAAGGACAAACAACACACTCTTCAAATAAAAAGAGAACTTGCATATTTGAAAAATAACAGACCATCAGACCCTCTATACTCATGGCCCTTCACTCTTGAAGATATTAACATTGCTCTAATGGATATGAAACCAGGCAAGGCTCCAGGTTTCGATGGAATTCATCCTGATTTCCTGCTGAAGACAGGCCAAAAAGCTCGACAGTGGTTGGCTTGCTTTTTCTCTGACATCCTCCACACTGGTAGACTTCCAAAAGAGTTTAAGAGGACAAAAATTATCCCTATCTTAAAACCAGGAAAAATCAACAACAAACCAGAAAACTACTGACCAATTGCCCTGATTAGCACCTGCTATAAGCTCTTAGAAAGGCTCGTCCTTAATAAAATTGCCCCTAAGATAATAGAACAAGTCCCAGTGGAACAGGCCAGATTCAGACATAAACGAAGCTGCTGTGATCAGGTTCTGTCACTCACCACACACATATAGAGGCAGGCTACCAACAATGCCGGAAAACAGCTGTAGCTTTTGTAGATCTTACTGCAGCTTATGACACAGTCTGGAGGCATGGCGCAGTCTACAAGTTGCTCCGTGCAGTCCCATGCAAAACAATAGCAAAACTAATCGATAACATGCTAAGCAACTGCCTGTTCCAAGTGTGTATGGACGAGAACAAAAGCAAACAAAGAAAACTGGATAATGGATTACTACAAGGGTCAGCTCTTGCTTCCCCTCCTTTTTAACTTATACATCGCAGATATGCCTCATACAGCCTCTAGAAGTTTTGCTATGCTGATGACATTGCTCTAGCCACCAGGCATACCAATTTTACTACAATGGAAGATACACTAACAAACGACCTTGCCTATATGAATACTTCAGCAAATGGAGATTATGCCCAAATCCTAGCAAAACACGAGTTTCATGCTTCCACCTGAAAAATAACCAGGCTAACAAAGAACTCATGGTCTACTTCAACCACAAACTGCTACACTACAACAGATTCCCCGAAATATCTGGGCGTCACTCTAGATGGAACACTATCTTTTAAACCACATTTCATTAACACAGCATCCAAGCTAAAAACAAGAAACAATATACTGCAAAAACTATGTGGAACAACTTGGGGTGCCTCAGCAACAACGCTTCGCTGCACTGCTCTTGGCCTCGTTTACTCTACAGCTGAATACTGCTCACCCGTATGGCTGAACAGCACCCATGTGTATTTGGTTGATGCCAGCTTAACACCACTATGCACCTTATTTCTTGAACTGTAAAATCAACCCCAATCTACTGGCTCCCAGTGCTAAGCAACATCCCGCCTCCACACATTAGCAGATCCAACTTTCTTCTACATGAATACAGCAAAATCATGGAAATCCAAAATCTTCCAATCCATGAAGACATCCCACCCCTAGAAATAAACAGGCTAAAGTCAAGGCACCCTCCAATCTTAACATTAAAAAATCTTGCAGCGACAAGCTTCAACATGAAGGAGAAGTGGAAAGAGTCCTGGTGTAACACTTCAACAGGGATCTTCCATGAATGAGTGGACCCAACACAGATACCGTCGGGTTTTGACCTACCTCGGAAAACTTGGTCTGCCCTTAACCGAATCTGCACCAACCATGGCAAATGTGCAGACCACCTTTACAAATGGGACATGATTGCCTCACCCAGGTGTGACTGTGGATCACCCCGCCAGACAATTAATCATATTATAGCAGAATGTGTCCTACGTGCATACAGTGGAAACCTGTCAGATTTCATCCATGCTACACCAAGTGCAGTCGACTGGATAATCAACCTAGACATTCGGTTGTAGCCTATTCTTGAGTGTCTCTTTTATGACTGTATTATGTCTTCTTATTGTAAATATGTCTATTATTATGTCCATATATATTAAGGATTAATGTAATGTAACTTTTCATGTGTGAGCCATGCGCTAAATAAATAAATATGTGGAATCTTATGTAGTCACTCCTGAGGAATATATATAAACATATAACCTATTGAGTTTTTAATAGTATGCTAGCACTATTTGTAGTATAATGCAAATCACAATAAATACCTTATTGTTATTAAACATTCTGTTCCACTGCATATGACTTAATGTAACTTATTACATAGAAAATGTTTAATACTATACAAAAAATTCTGCTTTCTTAATAAAAATTATGAAAGTTTATGTGCCAGTGAATTCTCACCACCACCTTGCTATCGTTTTTAATTACATTAAACACTTTTTTTTTTTCTTTCACATTTGACGTCTGTAGACGCTGTATGGTCACTGCTGTACCTCACATGGTTTTGGCAATGATGTCTTCTGCTAGAATAAGTGGTAGGGTAGCAGATTCTCTTTCCACACAAACTTTGTAGGACAATCACAACCATCCATGCCCACGGCAGGATTCGAACTCTGAGCCTCTTGGCTGGAGAGCGGACACTCGACGAACTAATCTCTAATTTTCGAACAGACAAATTTCTTCACAAAAAATATTTTAAAAAGTCCCATACTGATCTTTAGAGATTCATAATGTAGGAATAAATGAAGAACCATGTCTGAGATGGCACTCAAATGAAGAAGTAACTGACTGTTGTTGCTTTATCAAAACACATTATCCATATTATTCTTGTTTCATAGATTAGTGTTTTCAAGTTGCAGACTCTAAACAATTATATATGAATTCTCAGCCTGGCTGAATCTCCATAAGAACCTTGTTTATTCTATGCATATTGTATTAGCTGGAACCAGATTTAAAAAAAAATAAAAAATTCCTTTTTCATAATTGATCACTACTAACTTAAAATAAACAACACACTTGTCGCGTGTGTAGCCTTGAATCAGTATAATCATGGTACAGTAGATTCTCTCTAAAACAATCAATATCTTAAACAATATAGTGTGTCACATATCACTTGATATCCCACCCCCATTTTGAGTTATTACAGTTAACACCACTATAATAATGAGGACTTTTCAGCATACAGTTCCAATAGGTATAATGGTAAAAGGAATTCACTATATCGAACTATTTGTAGTCTCTGAGTTTTAGAGAAAATCTACTGTACCATGATTATACTGATTCAAGCTACATACACACGAAAAGTGTGTTGTTTATTTCAAGGTAGTAGTGATCAATTATGAAAAAGGAATATTTATTTTTTTAAATCTGGTTCCAGCTAATACAATATGCATAGCAATAAACAAGGTTCTTATGGAGATTGAGCCAGGCTGAAAATTCATATATAACTGTTTAGAGTCTGCAACTTGAAAACACTAATCTATAAAACAAGAATAATATGGATAATGTGTTTTGGTAAAGTAACAAACAGTCAATTACTTCTTCATTTGAGTGCCATCTCTGAGACACGGTTCTTCACTTATTTCTATATTATGCATCTCTAAAGATCAGTATGGAATTTTTGCCTGTCTAGTGTTCAATGTCCTTCATATAGTGAAGTCTTGGTTGGCTTCTTCCTTGTAGTTTCCCTGTGATGATCACTGATCAGTCCTCTCTTAGCTCATGTTAAGAATTTCATTTTCTTCCTAATTTCATTCAATAATATTTTTTAGTTTTCTCTATCAAGTACATGTTTGTAACCATTTCTATCCAGCTAATCCACATTAATCTACTTAATAACCACACTTCTTTTCCAAGTTTCTCAGATACGATTAATGAAGAATACATTATCTGATCAAAATTATTAGAACACCTGCTCATTTCAATATGAAAGGCATTAATATGACAGATATTATTACTAGAAAATTTTCCATGTTACTCCTCTAAATTAATATTAATCTTTTATGGCTATTTTGCCTATTTTTGTTTAAGAGTATCCCTTTTATGATAATCATTGGCTTATTCCTCAATTTTTAGGACATTACTGATGTATTAAAGTTATAGATATGTGAAGAATATAAGGAAGGAATAATTTTGAATATACCTTTGTAGGATGTTTCCTGATTGTCTTCTTATTGAGTGGCATTCGGCATATGGCGAAATTACTAAAGTATGACTAAAAGGAATTGTAGATAGGAAGTTAGTAATGATGTAAATTTTTCATGTAGTACTATCATATCCTGTACACCCCTTGAGGGTACATGGCAGGAATTTGATGATGATGATAAAAGGAAGCGGGGGGGGGGGGGATGTGGAGATAGAGATGTGGGAGAGTTGCAGGTAAGGCACAAGGTATGTGAAATTTAAAACCTGGGTTTTAAGGGTGGGCTGTGAATTCTTTAGGAAGAAGGTGAAAGATAGACATTTTTTGGGGGAAAGAAGAAGGATAGAATATGGTGAAACAAGACTTAGGGGTGAGAGCAACGGGGTGTGAGCTGTTTGAACTGTGTCATCTTAGAAGTTCATGGGAAAAGTGGAGGCTATGTCATGTCGGCTTGGTGTTTTCGTCTTGGGTGTATCTGTGTCATTTTCCATTGCTCGGAATCGTGACCTAATTTTTATGTTTTGAAGCTTCCAACTCTCGGAGATCATATGGGGCAGTGAACATTTATTAAGTTTTTGTCACATTTTATGGCTATTGTTTCCAATATTCTAAGCATTGTTTCATTTTCCTGTATGTCTACTATTATGGCTTTGTCAATTTCCAGGGTATGCTTCTGTTCAAGAACGTGGAACTGCTATTTCTGTTTTTCTTCTGGTTATTATCTTTCTTATTATTTAGATGTTCTGGAATTGGTATGTTGCAGTCAATGCAACATACCAATACAGCTTCTGGCATTGGTTGATGCAACCTTGCCAAAAGTTATAAACATTAGTGATATTTTGCTGACAACAGCATATGATGTAGCTACAGGAATAGAATGTAAGGGATAACAGTATTTTCAGGAAGAACAGGGAAAATAGGATGGGAAGAGGTACTGCTGATGATGGCAAATAAGTTGTAGCTAAAAAGAATAGATAAGGAAGACAGGCATGAGGACAGCAGTTCATTTGAAGCAATCTGGTGTGAGATAGTGCCAAAGAGAATAAAATATACAGCCGGTTGTTACCTATAGACAAGGATACAAGGGATGATTCTTAAGAAGCATCAGCAATTTACCACAAGCACTATGAAGAAATTCAACTATGGAGACAGACCACAGAGGTCTCCATAGCTGAGATTTCAATTAATTGCTAATTAATTGAAACTGCATGTGATAAAGGAAACTGAAATATGAGAGAGTTGGCTCTGGTAATATGATTAGAAGATTTATCCATAACCAAGGTGGCCACGTTGCCTTGCTTCCGATTGGTGAGAGAGTGATCATATATTTGATGTTTTAAGAATACTTGTGACTTAAAGACTGAATAATATATGCACACAAACACAAGAAAGATATTTAATTAACCAAATACTTCAATCTGGAAATAGCAGACCATCTTCAGTGGCACCACAAGAACAGTATTCAAAGAAAGTATTCGTTTATTCAAAGAAAGCATAGAGGCCTTACTCCATCGTCCTAACCTGAATCGAAATGACTGTATATCTATATCAAAAATCTGGGTAAGTCTAATCAGGATAACTCATTAATTCATATTAATTTTATGTTATTTAATATTATTAATTAATATCTTTATTTCAATCATGTCTCTACTTAAAAATATTCCCTTTAATACTTAGTGATATAACATCACATGGCTTGTATAATTTTTAAATGATCTATTGTTAGTATTCCATCTTGTATCTTTTTTTTTTAAACTGTTCTTGTAGTGCCACTGAAGATGGTCTGCTATTTCCAGACCGAAATATTTGGTTAATTAAATATCTTTCTTGTATTTATGTGCATATATTATTCAGAGTGATCATATAGTCAACTTGGGATGGTTGTAAAGTACAGAATTTTTAGTTAAAATGGGGTATATGTGGAACCACAAGGCAGGTGATTATGAGAAGCTTAGGAGGCAACTTGAAGCAGTGCCATGGCATTAGAATCTGCAAGGGAAAGATATCAGCAGTGCATAGGAGATAGTCAAGAGGTATCCCAAGGAAGGAATATAAGACTATACCCAAGGTCAGGAGGTTAAATCAGGCAGGAATTAGATGGATGAGTAGTATCATTAAACAGGAACTGTAAAAAAAGAAAATGTTGTGGATGGTGTATAAAGAGAAAGGCGATCAAGGAAGCTCATGAGCAGTACAAAGATCAGGAATGTGACTGGCCTGATAAGAAAGGCAAAATATGATTATGAGAAGAGCTTAACCGTGCATGCCAAAGGAAATCCCAAAGAGTTATTTTTTTATGTGGCATGTAAAAAGAACAACAGATATGGAAGGATAACTTTAACAAGTACTGATGGTAGTGAGTTGACAGAAACAGACAAAATAGTTGAGTTACAGAGTGACCACTTTGCAAGGGACTATCATCCTAGTGGGGATATTGCTGTGACATGAACTGATGTGAGAATAGAAGTTGATAGATTGAAAGTACTTAGGATATTGTAGAATCTCAATGCAAATACAGTTTTGGAATTAGATGGGATATCGGCTTGTGCATTACAAGAATGTAGAGGAATTGGTATTGTCTCTGACTAGGCTGTTTAATTTAAGTGTCAGCTTGGTAATGATCCAAGATGGTAGAAGGAAAGCAAAATAGTTTTGCTGCATAAAGGGTACTCCAAGACTCTAGCAGCAAATTATACACCAATCATTATCTTCAGAATGGGGATAAAAGTACTGGAAAAGTCAATCAAAGACAGAATTCAAGAATTCTGGCTATGATATTCTATGGCTTAATGAAGGGTAGATTTTGCCTTATAATTTACTAGCTTTTTTTTATAATAGTGACAGTTACTTTGGATAAAGGGAATGGCTACACAATGATAATACTGCATTTTGCAAAAGCATCTGACAAGATACCACATGGAACTTTGTTATGCCAGCTAGAAGAAATGGGGATGGATATGAAATTGTGATATGGATACAAGGGTAGTTGATGGACAGATCTCAGATTGGCATAAAGAGGAGCAGGAGAATCCAGTATAAAGCAAGTGACTAGTGTTGTGCTGTGATGCTCTGTGCTTGAATCACTACTGTTTAATTTATACATAAATGATACAGGGAATGATGCGAATGAAAATATTCAGTTTGTTGATGATGCAAAATTTCATAGTGTAATAAATAATCAAGACAATTATTTATTAAACTATGAGCTTACTGGATAATTTAAATATGCAGGCAATATGGCCAAAGGTTGATAATGGATACCAGTTTAATGAGGAAAAGTGTCAAGTTATGCATTATGGGATGAAAAGATTACAAGCTGTGTATCACATTGATGAAACTGTACTCCAAGCAACTGATGGAGTTAGGGATTTCAGGGTGTTGAGAGTGGTTCAGAAAGCATACTTCTAAGGTAACTCATAGAATTACTTGGTTATTGAAGAACACACACACACACACACACACACACACACACACACACACACACACACACACACACACACACACACACACTTTCCACTCTCCAATCAATAGGCTGTGGGCATGGGCATTTGCAGATGTCTTTACTTTAGGTTGGAGATAAATTTCATCACCTGGCATAAGCCCATTCTTCTGCTTACTGGAGGCTTGAAAAAAGTTCTGATTGGTCACTAGAATAGCGTTGTTAGACCATGTATAAAAAAAAAAAAAAAAAAAAAAAATTAAAAAAAAGCAAAAAATATTTAAAATTAATAAAAATAGAAAAGCTTTAGTCCACCCACAGAACTGATGTACTATATGTTTATAAAACCTTTCATGGATGGGGATCACATAAAAAAAAAAATAAATAAATGAATTAAAAAAAAAAAAAAAAACAGAGACAAGGAAATTATTATTAGGTCTGGTCACTGGGTTTTCTGGAGATGAGAAAGTGGTGGAGAGGATACAGAAGTGAGTGACCAAGATAGCAAGTAGTCTGTGGGTCACAAAACTTAGGTGATAAGTAGAAAAAGAATGTGACAGAAAAATTAAGTTACTAAAAGGAGATTTATAAGACTGATGCAAAAAAAAATTTCGACCCTTGGTTAATGGAATGGAAATATGTCCAATTTGTACCTTTAAAATCAAAACTAATGTGAAAACTTTGGCTGTCAGTCAGCTTTATAACTGACTACCTCCAATTATATAGAAGAAGGAGACAAGTGATGAACGTTAGCCTGTATCATTAAGCTTAAGAAGAGGAGAAAGTGATTGGCACAGCTGGTGTGAACAGGTAAACTTCCTAACTGGAAAAACCTAATGTATCATTTGGTTCTCTGTTCAATTAGGAAAGTGATTTGTTCACAACAGCTAACTTGTGTCAATCCCAGAGGGAGGACAAGAATCAATTATACAGTCATCTATATCATAGCAGACAGAACTGTAGAACCAATTAAAGTATTTTAATTTTTAAAACATTTTTTTTCAATATTTTTACTTCTGACTCTATTTTTGAGCAACAATTATATTCTTTCATTTTTTAAATTAAACATGACAAATAACATAATGGAAAAACCCATCTTACTTAAACCAACGTCCCAGCCATTCAAGTGCTGATCTTCTTTTATATTTGTCTTCATCATGATCTACAGCAGTTCGATAACTGTCCTGATCAGTAGCATCATACATTTTACGTGGTGGTGAATAGTGAGCTACAAGAAATTAGATTTCATTGAGTAGGGATGAAAATCACACAATTTACTCATTTCTTAAGAAGATGAATGGATAATTAACAAATACATTTAAAATAAAAGTATTTTAGAGAATTATTTAGCTCTTTATAAATCACCATTGCCCTTTGTTATCATGCATATAACTATACTTATCATAAAAAAGGCATTCTCAACCAGGCAAGTAAACTTATGTTGTGCTAAAAACCAAGGCTTCTGGAAGTGTCATTATAGCAAGAAATTTGTGATCTGAAGATGTTGGTATGAAATTCCACAAAATATTAGTAACTTAAATTATTTACTTTAAGAAAAGTATGATTCCTAAGAAGATCTCAGATGTTACTTTCATTATGATATATTTAAGCTAGCACATAGCTATTGAATAGTGAAGCTTTGTTTTGTAAAATTAAACCAGTCATTTGTTTCCTTCAAGTTTTGGAATAAAATATTGTATGTGATTTCTGCAAAACATCAAATAATTTCTTCATATTCAGCTATCAAGTAACCTAAACCTCAATAAGTTGAGGAATGGCTATATTCTTACCTCTCAGAACAGTATTATGTAATAACTGTGCATTTGGTTAACTATATCTTCAGTTAAATGTCGAGAAATTTGATTCAACAGTGAAAGTGGATAATTCAGAAATCACTAATAAAATACATTTATGAATTCTAATAAAATTTATACATTAAAATTCAGACCATTTTTTTTTTTTTAAATTGGGTGAAAGCTGTATGACTGAGAGGAGACCTCCAAATAGCCTTTAAAGGAATGTAGGGAACCGACCAGGGCTTCCTGACTTAATCCTCACCTTCTCGTGGTGCAACCTGTTGGGTATCTACCTGGATACTGAACAAACGAGGATGCGCTGGCAATTTGGGATTTAGCCAACCAAATTGTATTCTTATTGGCTTAAACCAATATACAAAATGATGGTACAACATGACAAAATTCATGCCGGTTAAACAAGGCCCCCCCCCCCTTGTTTTTGCCAGGGAACCGGTGCAAACAGCAAAAAGTCAGCTACTGGAACAATTCTGAAGGCACACCCCAACTCAACATCACCAGAGTTAAAGATCGGGACTATCAACATAAGAAGTCTGAATGGCAAAGAAATGGAGCTAGCTGAGGAATTCAAGTACCAGATCGACATCATAAGGGATTACTGAAACAAAAAAGACAAAAACTGGTAAGATCTATATGAGCAATAAATACAAAATTTTATATTCAGGCAATGACAATCAAGGAAAAGAAGGAGTAGTCATAGTATTCAACACAAAATACGAGGCTAATCTTCTTGAATGGCAGGCAATTTCAAGTAGAGTGATGTGGGCAAATATCACAATGGAGAACTGGACAATGAGACTTATTTGTGCCTATGGTCCTACAGAAGGTTCTACTAAGGTAGAAGTGGAGGAATTTTTTGATGCTTTAGAAAAAGCAACTGACACAATGAAAAAGTAAAAGTTGGTCCTTGTTGGGGATCTAAATAGCAGAATAGGAAATGATTGTGAGACATACAAAAATATTTTGAGAAAATTTGGAGAAAAGAGCAAAGCTAATAATAATGGCAAATATCTGTTGGATTTCTGCTCAGGACATGGACTGGTTATTACTAACACCATGTTCCAACATAAAAATGTGCACAAATTCACATGGCGAGAAGAGGCAAGGTATAAGAAAAGTCTCATTGACTATGTTATTGTTAATAGTGATGTCTTCTCCCTGGTGCAGGACGCCACAGTGTACAGAGGATTTGAAATTGGAAATGATCACTATTTAGTCTTGAGCAGGATAAAATTAAATTTCATATTGAAAAGAATAACACGTAAGAAAGTTTTAAAGCGAATAAAAGTTGAGCAGCTGTCATGTGTGAACTATAGACTAAAACACACAAAGATTATTGAAGAAAAAATGAAAGAGTTTGAGAACAGGAACCAAAACTTGGAGATTCAATGGCAAGCCTTGAAGAAAACCCTGATTGATTCAGCCAGAGAGGCATGTGGAGGTAGTCTGCAAGGATAGAAAAATCAGAACTATATGGTGGACACAGGAAGTTAAAGAAGCAGTGAAGGAAAAGAAGAAAGCATATCAAAAGTTCCTGGCAAATAAGTCAGCTTTTGCTCTTACAGAATACAGAGACAAATGCAAGAATGCTAAACAGTGTGTAAACCTAGCTAAACAAAAGTCATAGGAGGACTTTGGCAAGAACATAGAAAATAACTATCAAGAAGGTGGTAACATATTCTGGAGGTTGTTGAAGAAGCATAGAAATGGAGGAAAGAGTGCTGTAAAAGGAGTTAGAGATGATAAAGGTGATATGAAAACAGGGGGTGCTTAAGGGTCAAAGCTGTATAACTGAGAAGAGACCTCCACATAGCCTTTAAAGGAATGCGGAGAACCGACCAGGGCTTCTGACCTAATGTCCAATCCTCACCTTCTCGTGGTGCACCCTGTTGGGAATCTACTTTGATACTGAACGAACGAGGATGGGCTGGCAATTTGGGATTTAGCCGACCAAATTGTATTCTTATTGGTTAAACCAAAATAAAAAATGATGGTACAACATGACAAAATTTCATGCCGGCTGGGGCGTCGCCCGGTTAAACAAGGCCCACCGTTGTTTTTGCCAGGGAACCAGGGCGAACAGCGAAAAGTCAGCTACTGGAACAAATCTGAAAACAAACCCCAACTCAACATCACCAGAGTTAAAGATCGGTACTATCAACGTAAGAAGCCTGAATGGCAAAGAAATGGAGCTAGCTGAGGAATTAGATAAGTACCAGATCGACATAATAGGGGTGACTGAAACAAAAAAGACCAAAACTGGTGAGATCTTTCTGAGCAATAAATACCAAATGTTATATTCAGGCAATAACAATCAAGGAAAAGAAGGAGTAGCCATAGTATTCAACACAAAATACGAGGCTAATCTTCTTGAATGGCAGTCAGTCTCAAGTAGAGTAATGTGGGCAAATATGAGAATGGGGAACTGGACAATGAGACTTATTTGTGCCTATGGTCCCACAGAAGGTTCTACTAAGGTAGAAGTGGAGGAATTTTTTGAGGCTTTAGAAAAAGCAACTGACACAATGAAAAAGGAAAAGTTGGTCCTTGTTGGGGATCTAAATAGTAGAGTAGGAAATGATTGTGAGACATACAAAAATATTTTGGGAAAATTTGGAGAAAAGAGCAAAGCTAATAATAATGGCAAATATCTGTTGGATTTCTGCTCAGGACATGGACTGGTTATTACTAACACCATGTTCCAACATAAAAATGTGCACAAATTCACATGGAGAGAAGAGGCTAGGAATAAGAAAAGTCTCATTGACTATGTTATTGTTGATAGTGATGTTTTCTCCCTGGTGCAGGACACCAGAGTGTACAGAGGATTTGAAATTGGAAGTGATCACTATTTAGTCTTGAGCAGGATAAAATTGAATTTCATATTGAAAAGAATAACATGTAAGAAAGTTTTAAAGCGAATAAAAGTTGAGCAGCTCTCAGATGTAAACTGTAGACTAAAATACAGAAATATTATTGAAAAGAAAATGAAAGAGTTTGAGAACAGGAATCAAACCTTGGAGATTCAGTGGCAAACTCTGAAGGAAACATTGATTGATTCTGCCAGAGAGGCATGTGGTGAGGTTGTGTGCAAAGATAAAAAAATCAGAACTCCCTGGTGGACACAGGAAGTTAAAGAGGCAGTGAAGGAAAAGAAGAAAGCATATCAAAAGTTCCTGGCAAATAAGTCAGCTGTTACTCTTACAGAATACAGAGACAAATGTAAGAAAGCTAAACAGTGTGTAAAACTAGCTAAACAAAAGTCATGGGAGGACTTTGGCAAGAATATAGAAAATAAATATCAAGAAGGTGGCAAAATATTCTGGAGGTTGTTGAAGAAGCTTAGGAATGGAGGAAAGAGTGCTGTAAAAGGAATTAGAGATGATAAAGGTGAAATGAAAACAGGAGAAAAAGATATCCTTGAAGTATGGAGTAATTACTTTGAAAAACTGCTAAATGAAACAAGCAGTGATGATAGCACAGTGATAAAAAACACTGACCAGGCATGCAGTCAGGAATACATATCCATACTTGAAGTAGAAAAAGCCATCAAAGGCTTGAAATGTGGAAAGGCAGCAGGAGTAGATGATATTCGACCAGAAATGCTGAAGTATGGTGGTATAAGAGCCTTACAGTGGCTGCACTGCATAGTTCAGAAAGCCTGGACAGAGGGATGAATTCCTGATGATTGGAGCAGAGCTCTCATAGTACCCATATATAAAAAGGGAAATAAAACTGAATGCGAGAATTACAGAGGTATTTCCCTACTGAGTGTTCCTGGCAAGATCTATGCAAGTATACTTGAGAAATTGTTGAGAAGAATTGTGAAAGAAAAGCTTGGTGAAGAACAAGCTGGATTCAGGCCAAATAGAGGCTGTCAGGATCAGATTTTCACTTTACGACAAATAGTCAAGAAAGCATGGGAATATAACAAAGATCTGTATTTAAGTTTTGTCGATTTGGAAATGGCATATGACAAGGTGCCAAGAGAGAAGCTATTCAATACGCTACAGTTATATGGTGTCAATGGGGCATTATATCAAGCAATATTAAGTCTTTATTTGAGTTCTAAGTCAGCAGTTAAAATTGAAAGGAAGTACAGGAAGATGGTTTAATGTTAAATCTGGTGTGAGACAAGGATGTACATTATCCCCTCTGTTATTCATTATCTATATGGATCACATTATGAAGGGAAGTGGTATTAAACATGATATCAAAACTGGAGATGTTAATGTCAGCTCTTTGCTTTATGCGGACAATGTTATACTTCTAAATAAATCTGCTACAAGTTTCTCTGACTAAATTGAATAACTGTTGTAATAGATAAATATATATGGTATTGTTATATCTTCTTCTTTGTCTTTTTTTTTGTGTGACGTGACTTTCTTGTTAATTTTCTATCTTGAATCCTTATCGTACCAACTAAGCCTGAAATCTCTAACCTATCTCTCTGGGGCTGCTTCTCCATTCGGAACTCTGACTCTGATATGGTAGGAAGTCAACTGAATACATTTATATGGAATAAGAGAGAAATTAGTCAAAAACTAAATTAGCTGTACACAAGACCGTGTTCAAACCAATTTTTACCTATGGATCTGAGAGCTGGGTCAGATGTAAAACACTTGACCAAAGACTAGAGACCACAGATATGAGAATGATTAGAGGAGTGAACAGATGGCATCAATGGCAATATCATATTAAAAACGAGGATATTAGGAAAGGACTTGACATTGCCAGCATCCAGGAATGCGTTAGCAGAGCTAATCTCAGGTGGTATGGTCACTTAAACAGAATGGGCAAATAAAGATTAGCAAAACAGGTGTTCTCTGCCAGGTTGGCAGGAAAAAGACCCAGAGGAAGACCAAGATATAGGTGGATTGATATGATAAAAAGTGTCTTAGAAGATAGAAATATAAAATCTGACAATGTTGTAGCTTTGACAGGTACCAGATTGATTTGGTAGAAAATTGTAGGTAGGAAGTTAGCAATCATGTACATTTTTCATGTAGTACTATCATATGCTGAACATCCCTTGAGGGTAAATGTCAGGAATTTGATGATGATGATGGTGATTATAAAATATCTGATGATCAAACCAACAGGCTATGGGTCTGTATCCCACTACGCGCACGAAGCTTGTATCTTTAGGTGGTAAATGAAATTAACCATCCTGTTTTTTGGAGGCCTGTTCCAAATTTGATCTCCAGAATAGGGTTTCCAGATTATACAGCTCTTTGTAAGCACACATCAAAAACTAAAATAAACGATTCAATCATGTGTTTCAGTTTCTGATCTCTGCATATTACTATGTTCTCAACATCCTCAACTGTGTGTGTACATTTTTATTTTATTATTTTTTTAATCCCCACAAACTGCTAATAATTTGATTGATTTGATTTTTCATGTCTGAAGAATCATACCTGAATTTCTGCCATTTCTTCATTAGCTCTGTTTATGACTGGAAAAGTATCGACACCATTAAGTGACATCATTACAGTGATGTCACCTGCTAAACTTTCATGCTTGAGAATCAGCAGACAAATCACATATCATGACAGGTTCTTCAACTGTAACCAAATCTGGGTAGGGGAACAAATGAATTTGTTTTAAGATATATCAGAACAACGACAATTAAGGAGAATGCTATATCTTGTTGGTACATTTGAATTACTCAAAGGTGTAAAGATATGAACCATCATTAATGAGTCAAGTGAGAATGCCAGATATAAGAGAGAGAAAGAATAGATGTGAATAGAAATACTTTCATTACTGGCAAGAGTATTATTAATAACATGAGATCCTATAAACTCCAGACATGCATGTTTGCATTCATGATGGAGAACATAATTAAGAGGTAAAAAACTTATGAGCAAAGGGAAAGAGATTTGTTTGTAAAATATAAATAACACCAATAATAGACAGTGTCTGTATACATTTGGTAGCTCAAATAACTATAGGGAGGGAGCTAATACAATGAACTAATAAAGTTGATCAGGTGATTTTTACAGACATGGCAAGAATACGTGTCAGTTGATGAAACAGCAAATCATCTTGTACAATATGCTGTGCTTGTTATGTGTATTTATTTCTAGTTTTATTTATATTTCCTTAGTTTTCTTAAGTGATAATCAGTATATACTTTTTATATAGTAAGATAAAATATCACTGTGTAACTTGCATTTGTATGTTATTCTATTAGAGGTCCTTGCATTTTTTTCAAGTATAGAGATACAATTTTGCCACAATATCCTAATACTGATTAACAGCATATAATCCCAAAAGCTACTGATATTAACTGCACATTGAGTATTGATGTTCCATGTATAAGAACCAACATAAATATGGTATGAAATGATTGGTGGTTTTTTAGAAAAAAATTATGGTGTTTGTGGTGATCAACTGGGTTTTTATGAAATGTCAGGTGAATAACATATTTGAAATCATACAATATGCATGAAAACAAACAAATAACAGTTTTTACCATCACAAAAACTTTATACACATATAAAGTATCCATACCTGTGGAGAATGATGCTCCATATGGTTCTGGTCTAGTCTGATGAATATCCATAGAAACGTGAGAACTGCTGCTGATACTGTTTTCTGTATTGTTTGAATATCTAGCTTTATTGGCTTCAGAATGAGAAGACTGAATAGCCGTTTGAAGATTTTGTTCCATTTTTAATTCTTGTTCTTGCTGAGATGATCTCGAAGAGTTTTCTTCTATCTACATACATAGGGGAAAAGAAAAAATGAATAGAACGTGCAAGTATATATAGCAAGCTTAGTATTTTAAGGAGCTTCTCCATGTGATTAAGGTATAGGATGCATTGAGTATTATTTTAAACTAAAAGTAGAACCACTGATATCTTTAAAAAGTAGAAGGAAGGACCTACCTTCAGGAATTATATGTATAGTTGGCCTAGTTGCTTCTTCTGTTTAGAGTTGAAATGTAGTTGACCACAAATGTATGATACATAAATACAATGGAAAAGTAAATAAGCAGTGCAAAGTAGAAACAAGCACAATTGGTAGACCAATGATGAATAATTATGAAGCTGATATGATAGACTAAAAAAATCATGAAATGATCTCGTGCATAAAAATAATAATAATAATAATAAATAAATAAAATAAAAATTCAATAATTTGAAACATCTAACTTTCCACTCATTATACCTCATTTTATGGATGACTGATATTTTCTATTTTACATAATTTATTTACTTTTCTATTTAGAGATCTCACAATTTTATGTTCATGGTCAACTACATTTCAACTCGAAACAAAAGCAACTAGGCCATCCAGCATATTTACAATTCCTGAAGGTAGGTTCTTCCTTCTAACCTGGAAAGATATATCAATGGTTATAATTTCAGTTTAAAATACTCAGTTACATCCTATTCCTCAATCATATGTATTTGGAAGTGGTCAAAAGTAAGATTACTTAGGCATTCTATAAAATACTAAGCTGCCTATATATACTTCTTGTGCAGAACCTAATAAGAGCAACATGAATCCCATTGTTAAGAAAATATAAAAATCTGAATACATATTTTCACACTTATGACAATTGTTCTATTCTGCTTTAACAGAAGGACATTCAAATATTCAAACAATTCAAAATGAGGACAGCCCTAATGGCTGTAAAACTGAAGTCATGCCACTGGTATGACAAGTATCAGATTCAACTTATGCTATATGCTAGCTAAACAGATTTTCTTACTTGATAAGAAAAAAGAATAAGCCAAAGAGATGCTTAACTTTTTTCTTCCTACTCAGTTTCATAAAGATTTATTATGAAGACCATTCTTTTCTTAAGATTTCTAATGAATTAATTCCTCAATATCACATAAAACAGGTTTTTTGTAATATTGTGCTACAATAGTTAATCTATATCCTGTTTTTTCAACCTACTATTTTTTGTTTTTTTCTGAAAAGAGAAAACTGACAAATTTTACAATTAACAACTGACAACTGTTCAAGATGTGATAATGTTAATATGGTCACTTAAGTCAAAACTATGTGCTATAAGACTTATTAAAGTCTATACTCACAAGAGGAAGTCCCAAACCAGCTCGTGCCCAATTGACACCTGTTAATACTGCTTTGAGATTATCTACCACCGGAGATATCACGTTATTCTGGGGAAATATACCTGTTTTACATGTAGGACAGGTATAGCCAGCAGGAGCAGTATGAGGGGGTAGTTGCCGTGCATAGCTATCCAAACATGCCCAGTGAAAAACATCTGAAACAAAACATTAAAAAAGAATTATACAGAAAAAAAAATTAACATTCACAAGTTTAAAAAAATCCACAAACTTGTTAGTATTGGAAATATCTTGCAAATATTTTGAAAAGCAAAAGAAATGTTTTCAAATTACTGCAGAGACAAAGAAAATGTTCAGGTCTCCAATAATCAAGGTGATGTCTCACACTAAGTCAGTAAGATTTAAACCCACTTCTTATTGGTGGGCAAAAGGTAATCTGACATTAGGTTTTTCTCACCCACTGTCAAACAAAATATGGCACAGAATTGGGTTCTATTTACATAATTATTAATAAAGGTAAGCTATCACTTATTACAATATATGTCACTCAAACTGTAACTGTCATAACCTTTGTAAAAATAGAAGTTAACTGCAATTTCAATCCTGAGACAACATACGTGCCATCAAATAGTACTTCAGTTAATTAATGAATGATTGTTTTCTTCACAGAATTTTTTAGATGTCCTCAACCAAACATCATAATGCTGAGGTTATGTAAGTTTACCATGATAAGGAAAATTGTATATCTATTTGATGAAGCGTAGCAATTATGTTACTAACTGAACAATATGAAATGAATACTCCATCCTTCTTGATCACTGTGTGCTAGCAACTTCATTCTTGCATGGAAGATGACATTATGAATGAGAAGTGTGCTTGCCACAAGAAAGTGAGACAAACCTCAAAAAATTGCTTGATGATGAAATATGCTATGAATGTATACCACGCAAGAACATTTGAAAATCAACAGCATGTTCTAAGGTCATATGTCATCTCCCTCCTTCCTAGCATACAATGAGAAAAGAAACATGGTACATTCTATGAATCATCTAGCGATCTATTATATATATATGATAGATGAACTCTCAGATAATAATAAAACTCATTTGACCTTCAGTAAGAAATGATGCAGAAAAATATATGCCACCTGAAATCAAAGCAAAATACTAATCTAAATGTTGAAATGAAAAACACAGAAACTGAAATAAGATTTTCCACTTTATATACAAAAAAAGCTACTTTTTAAAAGAAAAAAAAAGTCCAACAACGAAACCATGGATCTGTCCCCCCACAAACAACATTTGAAGGCCAAGTTATCATTTGTAACATCAAATGGAAATGCAACTCCTTAGACCACAAAATGTTCAATGTTCATTTTTCTCCATCCTACCATACCCTACCACGTAGAGAGAGACAAATGTGATAAATTTCTGCAAATCACCTAAGTAATTCAACATATATAACAGTATTTTGTATATACACAAGTGTATGGTACATAATATTCCATGATTAGCTGTGTGTAAAGCGTTAACCATTCATTTGTACTAAGAGGTGAATGCGATTTCTTGATACAATGTTCTTCAGAAAAGTAGACAAAAATCTCCTCTAATGCCACTCTGTGCAAGCCATTGCTGTTTTTCCACCAAAAGAGACTGTTAGTAAACATGTCAGTGAAAGGCATAAGACGATTATTTTAAGACCCCAACATTAATCTGATATGGATACTTAGATGTTATCATTATCATTCATGTTGATAAGTAATGGACAAAACATGTCTAGAAATAATTACTAACAAATTTATTTAGTTAATTATTAAGCCAATATTTCAACTTGATTGCCAAAGGTTTGTGTCCCTTCACAAAGAAAGGCAACTAAACACATGCACAGAGCACACTCAGGCATTATTCCTACTTGTGTTCACTCTTTTATGGGAACAAATTGATGTCGCGTGTCATGCTAAGCAATACAAATGGCACTATTCAAGTGCTACAGGACAAGCTGTTAAAACACACTAAACACCAAGCTTTGAATGATTCTCTTAATCATCTCCATTGCTTCAGGGCAAAAAAGAATTTAAAAGAGTGAAAGCTCAACATATTCCAAAATTTAATAATGTAACCAAAACACAATACAAAACCTCCATTTTCCTCCAGAACAAATTGATTAACTTGTCATCTTTTCAGCTCAAGAAAGAAGTTATCAATTTCCTCAGCTATAACTTCTCCTTAGCTCTAAAACAAGCACCCAGTCTTCAAATCTCGGTGATAAAAAATGTGATCTACAGCCTGCTCTCCCATATCACCAATAATATCCAGCTAACATTTCCAAATGTTTGGAAATTTGGCAGAATATTATCACTAAAGAGGATAATAAAAGTATGGTAGTAAGTACTTAAATACTCAGAATGACTGAATTTTTTTTTTCTTTAATAAGACTTTCACACACAAATTTTTGTAAACATACAGTGCATTCTTACCATGGTAAGCCAAGTATTAATTTTATATTTTTTGTATTTTTGTTTATTTTTACATCGTTCAAAAACTCTGCTCTAGAGACCAAACATCAAACTTTTTCAAGCCACTTCATGTCTCCAATAAGCAGGGCACTGGTCTCACACCAAACAATGACATTCATCTTTTAATTCCATCCCGAGATTGACCTACTTACCACTTAAATTAATGTTGATTATTAGATTACTAGACCCCCTCTGGATTTATGGATTACCAAAAATACACAAACAGAATTTGAGACCCAAAATGAACAGTACTAGTTTTCCTCTACTTACAAAACCAAATGCTTAGCCAAAGGGCTCTCATTATAGGCCACACTTTCATGTAAAAAACTCCTATTTGCTTCAAATCTTGTTTGTAAGACCCAATATACTTCTAAATCAAAAAATTAGAATAATCAAAGAAAATGTGTTGAATGATTTGCAATTCTAATTTATTGTAAGTACATAGAAAATAATTATTTTCTATATACTTTGTAGATTATATTACCATATAAACACATACAAATGTAATATAAATCAGTTTATTTGAAAACATTTACAAAATTAAAATAATTTTCAATGTGGTTCAAAATATTAGAATAATACAAAAATAAATGCACATAAATTACAGCCAAAGGGAAACACAATAATGAGTACTTCGTTGCATTCCCTTTAGCTTTTATGGTTGTATGTAAATGGTTGGGCACATTATTTACTAGCAGTTCACAGTCTTTTTTTTATCAAAACATGCCCATATGATCTACAGACTTAAAAACAAGTTCATTTTCGTCTCTTGGGACAACTTCTTGAGATGTTTCTTCATAATTTCCCACAAATTCTCAATGGGCTTTAAATCTAGTGTCCAGGTAGGCTGTGTGTTGTGTAGGAAAGAGTCAATTTCACCTACAAAGAAATTCTTGAGCACTTTATATTACCAGCACCAGAAGATTTGTGGTATGGCAATTTTCCTTTCTTTGAGCCATCTAGTAGTGGTCTTGGAAGTATGACAGGAAGCTGAATCTTGCTGAACAAGGAAATCACCATCACATAAATCTTCTTATGCCAGTAACATAAAGTGCTCAAGAATTTCTTTGTACACTTTGGAACTGACTCTTTCATACACAACAAAGCCTACCTGGACCCTTTGCAGTCAAACAAGCCCATACCATGACAGATGTTTCAAGTATTCTTTTATCAAATGCTTCTTTCTTAAAACACCAAACACAATCTTGCTTACACCATTGCACTCTAGTTGCCTTTTGCTTGGAAGTCATAAGCAGCTTCATTTTAAGTGCATATGATTTAAAATCCAATTTGTGAAGTCGTCTTAACATCATAGATTTAGACACATTCACACCTAGTTCTTTCCATCTCCTGTGAAAATACTTACACATCAGAAGCGATTTTTCTTCACAATATTCTTCAATCTCCTCTCATCTCATGATGTTATTACCTTCCAACCACTACTGCAGCGATTATTTTGAAAACTCCGGTTATTAGAATACTGTCTCATTCACACCTAGTTCAATACTCTACTCACGCTACTCTCTCTACTGTCTCAATACTCTACTCACACTGGTTTGAGAACATTTGAATTCCTTAGCTATAAACTGTTGAGTTTGGCCTTCTTCGCGTAGAGACACCATATGAAACTTCTTAGCTTCTGATATGTTACTCGTTCAACCCATGTTTAACAAATGATTAACTGAAACCCCCATGCAAAGAATTCCTCACATGCAGGTGAGTCCTGGAGCTACTAAAGCATATGTTATTTCTATGATCTCCTCAAAACCACTCAGAAAAATGTGGAATATTCTAATATTTCGAACCACATTAAAAATTATTCTAATATTGTGAACATTTTCAAATAACAGTTTTCTTATAATTTATATTACATTTTTATGTATACTATTTAAATTAAGGGGATATTAAATCCAACATTGTTTTTAAACCGAATAAGAAACTCAAAGATTGGAATCAGAGAGTTTCATGCCGAATATAGTAAACTATAAAAAAATTGGCGATTACTAGCGTAAGCTAATGCAAGTAGTCCTAGTACGAAGTACAATACCGGGCAACTCGTTGCAAAGGTGAGTAAAGTTCTGATCGATATTCTTGGTATTTTCCATAATGTAAAAACAGATTTCCTAGGAAATGTATGCTGTTATTACATTATGGTACCCAGACCGGTTTCAGCCTTTTTTGAGGCTTCATCAGGGAGTAGCTAGACCAAATTAATACCAAGGGGTATACTAAAGCATATGTTATTTCTATAGCAAAAAGAACTTATATACTCTGCTATACGAGTTGTCCAAAAGGTGCACCCATTAAGTTGCTTAAATATAAAGAGCCAACAGGCTTCATTTCGGTGATATAAACACTATTTAAATCAAGGGGGATATTAAATCCCACGTTGTTTTAAAACCGAATAAGAAACTCAAAGATTGGAATCAGAGAGTTTCATGCCGAATATATAAACTATAAAAAAATCGGCAATTACTAGCATAAGCTAATGCAAGTAGTCCTAGTATGTAGTACAATACCGAGCAACTCTTCTTTTTTTTTTTATAGTGGGATTTAATATAAGTTTAATATAATTAAATGGAGAAAGAAAGAAGATATTTTAAAAAAATGGCCAAAGAAAAATTATGCAATGAGAATGGGGATCACCCAATAGCTGCAGCTGGAAAATTATGTTGCAGAATGGCTATTCAAACAAAGGCAGAATGGTTATCTTGTCATAAGAAAGATGATTAGAGCACATGCACTAAAATGGTCAAGATTGAATCTGTTCTGTTCATTATTCAGTTGAGACAAGAACATAAATGTCTATTCTCAAATATTGGAAATATTGATGAAACTCCTATGAGCTTCGAAATGATAAGCAATAAAAGAGTGGAGTCTGGTAAGAGCGTGCTAGTTCGAAGTACAGGTCATGAAAAAAAACAAGGTTTACGGTTGTATTGTCATGTTTGGCTGATGGAATCAAGTTAAAACCAATGACCATCTTCAAACATAAAACTAAACCAAAGATAAAATTTCTTTCAGGTGTTTTTGCACACTTTCACAAAAAAGGATGGACGGACGAAAATGGTGTGAAATTATGGATAAATAATGTGTGGAACACACAACCAGGTGGTATGATGAAGAAACACAGTTTATTAGTATGGGATATGTCTCATGGTCATTTAACTGAGAATACTAAGTCTTCTAGAAAAAAATAACACAAAAATTGCTTATACTAGGTGGTTTAACTTCTATATTGCAACCACTAGACATCTGCTTGAACAAACCATTTAAAGATCACATGTGAGAAGAGTGGAACAATTGGATGTTGACTGGTGAAAAATCATTTACAAAATGTGCATCATTTGATATGTTGTGCAATTTTGTGATCAAAGCATGGAATAAAGTAAAAGTAAAGACTGTAATAAAATCATTTAAAAACTGTGGTATCTTTAATTGGGGTGCTTAAGGATCAAAGCTGTATAATTGATAGGAGACCTCCACATAGCCTTTAAAGGAATGCGGAGAACCGACCAGGGCTTCTGACCTAATGTCCAATCCTCACCTTCTCGTGGTGCACCCTGTTGGATATCTACTTGGATACTGAATGAAACGAGGATGGGCAGGCAATTTGGGATTTAGCTGACCAAACTGTATTCTTATTGGTTAAACCAAAATAAAAAATGATGTTACAACATGACAAAATTTCATGCCAGCTGGGGTGTCGCCCGGTTAAACAAGGCTCCCATTGTTTTTGCCAGGGAACCAGGGCAAACATGATATTCGACCAGAAATGCTGAAGTATGGTGGTATAAGAGCCTTACAGTGGCTGCACTGCATAGTTCAGAAAGCCTGGACAGAGGGATGAATTCCTGATGATTGGAGCAGAGCTCTCATAGTACCCATATATAAAAAGGGAAATAAAACTGAATGCGAGAATTACAGAGGTATTTCCCTACTGAGTGTTCCTGGCAAGATCTATGCAAGTATACTTGAGAAATTGTTGAGAAGAATTGTGAAAGAAAAGCTTGGTGAAGAACAAGCTGGATTCAGGCCAAATAGAGGCTGTCAGGATCAGATTTTCACTTTACGACAAATAGTCAAGAAAGCATGGGAATATAACAAAGATCTGTATTTAAGTTTTGTCGATTTGGAAATGGCATATGACAAGGTGCCAAGAGAGAAGCTATTCAATACGCTACAGTTATATGGTGTCAATGGGGCATTATATCAAGCAATATTAAGTCTTTATTTGAGTTCTAAGTCAGCAGTTAAAATTGAAAGGAAGTACAGGAAGATGGTTTAATGTTAAATCTGGTGTGAGACAAGGATGTACATTATCCCCTCTGTTATTCATTATCTATATGGATCACATTATGAAGGAAAGTGGTATTAAACATGATATCAAAATTGGAGATGTTAATGTCAGCTCTTTGCTTTATGCGGACAATGTTATACTTCTAAATAAATCTGCTACAAGTTTCTCTGACTAAATTGAATAACTGTTGTAATAGATAAATATATATGGTATTGTTATATCTTCTTCTTTGTCTTTTTTTTTGTGTGACGTGACTTTCTTGTTAATTTTCTATCTTGAATCCTTATCGTACCAACTAAGCCTGAAATCTCTAACCTATCTCTCTGGGGCTGCTTCTCCATTCGGAACTCTGACAAAATTTATTTATTTTAGCTGAACCAGCCAGCATCCTAGTACAGAAGAGTTCTTGTACAAAGAAACCTTCTCAGAGTTTAAGTATTACTTAATCTTATTAAAGTAATGAGTGCCTATAGAAACTTCAACATTGCAGTCATGGCCTAAACTTTCCGAACTTTCTTTAATTTCCCCCTATTCACAGGTTCGAACTTTAGCTAGTGGTAATTTCAATCTCATGCTCAGACAAACTCAAACTTACATAGAAAAAACATGTTTATTAATTATCAAAATTTCATACAATAAACTTTTACATATCAAGGTATGTCATATCAGAATTCTAATTCATTAGCTGAGCTATAAGGAACACATTAATTATCAAAACACTAAATTTGCATCTCTAGATGTATTAACATCTAGAGATGTAAGCACATCTCTAGAAGTAAGCACATATTTATCATGAAACAGTAATTCAGAATATTCTAAGTAAAACTTGCTAACAACGGTCAATTCACATTCAACTAAGTGTTGCATACTCTCAGGCTTTCAGACTACTAGTCAGATATGATTAGATTAATGCGTTACTGAGCACAAAAGTCACTTAAAAGTTCTCTTTCTTCTCAATCAGAAATCTGTTCTTCTCTCTTTGCCCCAATACTAATCGTTAAAAGAATAAGGAATTTACTGTACTTTACCAGTGTCCTGAGCAGATATCGTGCTTCTTTTCGTCCATCCTTTGTAGTCAGATGTCTTTCTGCTTTATCGAGTCACGTCCACGTGGAGGATACGCTGATCGACGCAAATCACCATTCCTTGCACTTTGCCGTATAAACACTCGTCTACTGGATTGATATCATCATCTCGTCCATCCTTTTTGGGGAATTTATTCCGCTGTTTTGCATCGGTAAACTTTTACCGATGGCCCTAGTTGGTGTCTGCCGTCAGCTCACGTATAGCATGCCCAACTCCTTCAGCTAGCAACTGGAAAGGACATTACTTCCGGCACCGTCGATCAGTCAGCGCTCTGCTTGTCCACAAGAGAAAACGGGAACAGAAAAGATGGGGGTTCAAACCCGAGTGAACTTGCTTTTTTTATTCTTCTTTTTAGCGCCCTCTTTTCATAATGGAGGATCTCTCACTGTGCTCTCCTATTTGCCCCTACGCGATTGCATCACACTTCTGTTCCTTGAAGAGCGCTCGTTTTGCTGAACACGAGTTCAGCTCGCCTTCCACGAACGCTTCCGTTGCATCATTACATCCTCGTAGGCAGCTAGCTAGCAACCTTTGTTTGAACTTAGATTTACATTCGTACACAGTATAATTTAGACATCAATAATTTTAACAATATAATTCTATTTTGACATACATTTTTCTCCTCAACTTTACTTCTTTCTAAGGTAATTGTAACAGGATTTCTTTTATATTTTTCTTACTTAACTAATAGTGCAAACATTTCTAGCTCAGAATTGTGTTTCTTGTTAAATCTTGAATGAATGACTTTTTGTTGAAAGGGTCCCAATTCAAGATCTAACAGTATGAAGGTCAGCAATAAAAAGACAAAGACAATGAAAATAGGTAGAATCATTAAAAATGTCAACTGTGTTATGAATGGAGAAACTGTGGAACAAGTAAAACATTTCAGCTACTTAGGCACGATTTTTACTGAAGATGGTATATTAAATATAGAAATAGACAACAGAATCAGCAAAGCTGGTATGGTGGGAAGTCAATTGAATAAATTCATATGGAATAAGAGAGAAATTATTTGGAACACTAAATTAGCTGTATACAAGACAGTTCAAACCAGTTTTAACTTATGGATCTGAGAGCTGGGTCAGAAGTAAAACACTTGACCAAAGACTAGAGACTGCAGATATGAGAGTCCTTAGAAAGATTATAGCCATGAACAGATGGCATCAATGGCAATTATCATATTAAAAACAAGGATATTAGGAAAGAACTTGATATTGTCGGCATCCAGGAATGCATTAGTAGAGCTAATCTTGATATGGTCACTTAAACAGAATGGGCAAAGAACGATTAGCAAAACAAGTGTTCTCTGCCAGGTTGGCAGCAAAACGACCCAGAGGAAGACCAAGATATAGGTGGATTGATATGGTATAAAATGCCTTAGATGATAGAAATATAAGATCTGATAATGTTGGAGTCTTGACAAGTAACAGACTGATTTGGAAGAAAATTGTAGATAGGAAGTTAGTAATGATGTAATTTTTTTCATGTAGTACTATCATATCCTGTACACCCCCCCTCAAGGGTACATGGCAGGAATTTGATGATGATGATGATATCTCTAATCTTATGGATGGTACAGAAGATGATCTATTGTGGGACACTGATGATGATGAAAATAAAATCAATTCAGCAGATTTGAACTGGGATCTATATGATGATCATTTAAACAATGAATTTGAAGAACTATTTTCAACAGATGAAGAATACATCTGTTTTTCATCTATTTTATTGCATATCTAACTTCTTCTTGTAAAATTTTTGGGTGGTCATTATTTTCTTCTATTGTTGGCATTGTAGTTTTGTTTCCTTGGTGGAAGATAGTCTTAAAATGGTTTGACCAGATTTTTCTTATATCTTCAATATATACCCTGTTTCAGCCATCTTGTTGTTTATCATTGTTACTGCTTTTGCTGAGAATTCCTTTGTAATTTCTCTTACAGTATCATGGAAGACTTTTAGGTTGTTTTGTTGGTATGCTTCTTGGCATTTCTTAGCTTTTTCTTCTAACCATTTTTCCTTGGCTTTTTTGCATACGTTATCAACTTTATTTTTAAGTGCTCTGTATTTTTCTCTATTCTCTTCATTGTTTTGTTGGTTTACAAGCATCTTAGTCTCTCTTTTCTCTTCTATTGTAGCTATGATTTCTTCAGTTATCCATTGCTTGTTTATTTTGGGTTTGGAACCTAGAGTGTCTTTTGCAACTGATAACACTGTTTCTTTCCCTTCTTCCCAGTATTTTCCACTGTTCTGGAAGATGGAGGGTTTTAATTTCAAGCACATCTGTTCTAAAAATCGACTTCTGCTTGAGCTATCTTTTAGTTTTGATAGGTTGATGTTTCTTCTTTTCTGATATTGTTTTTCCTGTTGAATTTTATCTTCACTTCGGCAGTTAATATTTCATGGTCAGTGTCGAAATCAAAACTTCTTAATGTTCGTACATTATTTACTGATCTTTTCCATTGTTTGTTTATGATGATATAGTCTATGCAGTTCTTTATATTACTATCTGGGGATGTCCATGTATATTTATTATTAGGGCGTTGATAGAACAATGTGTTTGTAATCATTAGATTGTTTGCTTTACAGAAGTGAAGTAATTGTTCTCCTCTGTCGTTAAGCTTCTGTATCCAAATTTCCCCATCACATCTTTTTTTGTCTACTGTGAACTGTCCTATTTTAGCATTAAAATCTCCCATCACTATCATGAGTTCTCTGTTTTTGGGATTATCTATTTTCTGTTGTAGTTCTTCATAGAAATTTTCTATTTCTTCCTCTGAATGGTTACTGTCTGGTGCACATATTTAGATTATTTTAATTGTTTGACCTTCTTCTTTTGCTTGAAGTTTGGCTGTGATTATTCTAGGAGACACTTTACACACAAATACACACACACACACACACACATATATAAGTTTCACTATATAACAGCAAAGTTTCAAACTGTTTTCTTCAGAGGTAGATACAAGTGATATTTGATTTGCAGCGTTACATGTTGCAAGTTATGAGTAAACAGGCTTTCCACCATTTGTGATCTACAGCTGATATTGCTTTCACTAACCCACTTCTGAACTCAGGCCATGGAGAAATTAAAAGAAACTCATGTGGTTACCCTTGACATTTCAAAGGCATTTGATTGGGTCTGGCACAGGGGCCTACTTAAACTAGATTTCCAATGGTCTACCTTCCTCACTCTGCAACTGGATCACCAACTTTCTCAATGGTTACCCACTATGTGTCATGGCGGACAGTTTACTCTCCTCAAATTTCCTCACCAATACAGGAGTATCCCAAGGTTCTGTTCTTTCATCCACCTTCTTCCTCTTGTATATAAATGACTTGCTCTCATAGACTTCCAATCCTATCCATGGCAAAGAATGGAGTGATAGTATACTCCATTCTTTCTTTTCATTCGACAAATCTTGTAGTGCTCAAGTATTAGAATCCTCAAGATCTATCACGACCAGGGACCTGAACTCATATCTCCTAGCTATATCCCAGTAAGGTAAGGACAGCTTGTAAACTGTAATGCTACCAAAACTCAGTCCTGTCTGATATCTCTAAAGAAAGAGCTCACATCCCACCTGCCTTACCTTCAGTAATACTGAGACATCCAAACAATATCAGATTTCACTTCTAACTGACCTGCACCTCCGATCTTTCCTGGCATAACACATTTCAATCTGCAACTGCCAAAAAAGCTCTCTATATTGCTCCCATATTTGGGATCATCATCATCATCATACGTATCAAAGATTTAGGCCTAGTATGGCCTGTTCCGGCCTTAGAAGTCATCGTTGAATCGTTTAAGAGAACGTCCTGGTTTTCTTTTTCCTAATGGCTTGTACTTTAAGGCTTGTTTTGGTAATCTTTCTGTTTTCATTCTTTGAACGTGTTCCATCCATTTATGTTTATATTTTTTAATTTTTTCAATTACTGGTTCTTGGTTTAATTCTGTCATAATATCTTCGTTTCTTTTGTGATCAAATAGGGTATACTTTGCAGTTTTTCTCATAAACTTCATTTTTCAGTTGTTAATCTTTGTTTGTTTTTTTGTTTTATTGTCCAGATTTCGCTTCCATACATTAAGACCGGTAGGGCTAATGTATTGTATACTTTTAGCCTGGTTTGTTTTTGAACTAGGTTTGGTTTAAATATAGAGTTAATTACTCCTGTTATTTTTAAATATTTTGCAATTTTTATGTTTATATCTTTTTCATTTTCATAAGTGATCATACATCCTGGGTAGGTAAATGAATTCACCTGTTCTAAGATCTTGTTATCTAATACTATTTTAGTTCTTGCTGGATCTTGTCCTTTAAAGGCCATAGTTTTTGATTTTTCTGTTGATATTATCATACCATAATCTTTGGATATCTCATTTAGATTTAAAATAGCTTTCTGTAAGTTATCTTCAGAATTTGTAATTATTATTTGGTCGTCTGCAAAGAGGAGAGTGTTTAAGTTAACTGTAGGTGAAAGTTTAATTCTTTGATGTAAATTTTTACTCCATTTTATTATTATTTCATTTAAGTAGATATTAAAAAGAGTTGCTGAGAGGGGACATCCCTGTCGGACCCCTTGGTTTATCTCTCTTGTATATGATAGCTCGTGATTTAATCTTATTTGTATTTGATTATTTTCATATATACTTGTGACAGCTTTTAGGATATTATTTGGCATTTGTCTTTCTTTTAATATGCTAAATAATATGTTTCTTTTAACTTTGTCAAATGATTTTTCAAAGTCAATAAATGCAATGTGTTTCTAAATTATATTCTCTTTTCTCTATTATTAATTTTAAGCAAAAAGCCGGGTCTATACATGATCGTCCTTTTCTAAATCCATTCTGTACTTCTAAAATAAAGTTTTCGGAATATTTCATTAGTTTGCTATTTAAGATTCTGCTATATATTTTGTAACAGGAATTTAGTATACTGATACTTCTATAGTTTTTAGGGTCATCTCTATTACCTTTCTTAAAGATAGGAATCACAATTGCTTTTTTCCATTCTATTGGGGGGGATACCAGTTGAGTAAATTTTATTTAAAAATAATAAGAGTCTTCCTATGAATCTTGTTCCTGCGTATTTATATAGTTCTGAACCTAGCTTATCTTCTCCAGGTGATTTTCCGTTTCTTGTTTCTTTAAGGCTGATTTCTAATTCTTCTTCAGTTATTTCCTTTTCATTAATTGTTTGCCAGTTGTCTTTTTTAAAATATTTGTCTGTCCACAGTTCTGTGTAGTAATTTAGATATTCTTCTTTTTTTTTGTCACATCATCCCATATTTGGGATGATGTGACAAAATCCTGTACAAGATTGTTGATTCTATTCAGAAGAGAGCAATCTGGCTAATTAATCATCCCTCTCTCACAAACCCACTTCAATTCCCTCTACCACAGATGAGCAGTTTCTGCCTTGTGCTTCTTCTACAGATACTTTCTTGGACAGTGCTCGTCTGAATTGGCCACTATTATTCCTCCACTCCTCCAAAATCATTAAAACAAGAACCACTACTAACAAACACCCTTTATAGACCATTTTGAAACTCACCGAACCAACTTCACTGCCCCCTCTTTCATTCTATCTACTTCTGTTCTATGGAACAGTTTCCTCCCACTCTGCCTTCCCTAAGGATTACAACCCTCAGCTTCAGGCAGAAATGTGAACAGATTCTTCATTTTTCTATTTCTCTTGCCCACATGGCACTAATGTGCTATAGGTCTTATGGCCTTTCGTGTGTGTATCAAATATTAAAAAAAAAAAAAAAAAATTTATACACACACACACACACAGTAACTCCCCGACTTATGTAAATTCGCAGTTACGTAATAAATCTCAAAAATTACAACTACTAGCGCATATGAACATGTTTGCGGCTTTTGCGTCTTTGACATCAATTACAGTATGCAATGACATAATGTTAACTAGACTCGCCATTCACAGCGAATGTAATGAATAGTAACAGGTTACCAGTAAACACCAAGAGCAGCAGAGGGTAAGTGCGCAAAAGTCGTAATATTCAAACTGAAACCTACAAATTAGAAATAAGGACTCCGTAAACAATTCCTCCTTTCCCCTACCCGTCAATAGTCCATGCCTCGTGCGGTTAGTTTAGTCACTTGTTTATCGCCGTTAGTATTCGTAGTTTATTTACCCTCAAAATGGATTTGAAACGCAAAACCGAATGCGCTGGTAATAAATCTAAAAAACAAAGGTCTGCAATTACTTTAGAAGAAAAGTTGAAAATAATTCATATGTATGAAGACAGGAAAATTATATCAACAATAGCTCGGGATATAGATCGACCTATTTCGACAGTGAAGAATATAGTTCGCAATGTTGAAAGCATGAAAGGTGCAGTAACTTTGAAGGGCAAAATCATTGCCAAGAAGAGGCTGGGCCCGATTTCAAAGATGGAGAATTGTTGTCTCACTGGATAGAGGATCTGACAAGAAGCAGATACCGCTGAGTTTTCTGATTATCCAGAAGGCTAGGTCTTTACATAAAGATTTACAAGAGAAGGCCAGCATCACGGACACAGAGAGTGCATTTAAAGCTAGTGCTGGATGGTTTGAATGATTCAAGAAGCGTACAAATCTACACCGCATCAAAGTCATGGGTGAGACAGCAAGTACAGATACAGACGCAGCAAGTAAATTTCCCAAACTTCTGGCAGAAATAATTATAGAGGGGGAATATTTGCCTGAGCAAATATTTAATGTTGACGAAATGGCTCTGTTCTGGAAGAGGATGCCAACACAGATATTTATTGCAAAAGAGGAAAAATCTATGCCTGGATTCAAGGTCGCAAAAGATTGGATCACTGTTATGATTGGTGACAACAATTCAGGGGACTTGAAACTTAAACCACTTACAGCGTACTATTCCCAGAGACTGCGGGCCTTTAAGAACATTGACCCGAGTAGGCTGCTCATAATCTGGAAATCCAATAAAAAGGATTGGGTTACACATGTGCTGTTCGCAGACTGGTTCAATAACCACTTCATTTCCCCATGCGAAGGAATATTGTGTCAAGAAAGGAATCCCGTTCGAAGTGCTTCTCCTCCTGGACAATGTCCCCAGCCACCCGGAAGAGTTGGATGACTTTCATTCTGACGTAAAAGTTGTTTACCTGTCTCCTAGAACCACCGCACTGTTGCAACCTATGGATCAAGGTGCTAATGCGACTTTCAAAGCCTACTATCTGCGGCATATGTTTTCCCAAGCAATCAAGGTCATTGATAGCAGTGAGTGCATTACTCTACGTGATTTCTGGAAGAATTATAATATCCTTGACGCTATCAAAAACATCGGGGTGGCATGGAATGAAGTCAAGCGGACTACAATGAATGCTGTGTGGAAGAAACTCTGCCCAGAAATGGTGCAAAATCGTTTGAAGGAAGGAGAGCAGACAATGACTGATACGGTTGTTGAGTTGACACAAGAATTACAGGAAGCAATGGAGGCGTGTGTGCAACTGGCAGAGCTATTAGAGCTAGAAGTGGATAACGGTGACTTAACGAGCTTCTTTAGAGTCACGATGAAGAGCTTACTAATGATGACCTTATTCAGTTGGAGGGATTCCGAAGAAAATACTATGCTGATTGAACTGCCAACTCCAGATGTTAAGAAATTTACAACAAAGGGACTAGTCGAGACTTTTAACCTGATAGACATGACGCTAGCAAAATTAGAATCGAGGATCCGAACACCGAGCGGTTCAAGAATGTTAGCTGCCGTATCCATTCCGATATGTCTAGCTACAAGGCCATCTACGATGACAAAAAGCGTGCGACCACACAATCTACTCTAGATATGTTTGTGAGATGCCGCTCACAACAACGTCAAGATGACAACTCAGACGACCACGACCCGGACTACGCTCAGCCTTCAACATCGAGAGGGGTAGAAATTGCGAGAAAACAGCATTTCTCTTCACAACCACCACCAGTGCAGATTCTCTCACTACAGAGCTAAATTAGCTGTCACAAGATATTTTTTTTATTTGAAAAGTGTTATTTCAGTTTGTTTTTATATTCTTTTATATATTTTTCATACTTTTATAGTTTATATCTGAGTAAATACTGCTGCATGATATTTCATTTATAAAATAATACTGTGTAAATAATATACTGTACATATCTGTATATATATACATACATATAATAATAATAAATATTGCAGTTTCTTACGAGGTTACACTTAAGCAATTTACAAATTCGATTTATGTAAAATTCAAGTTACGTAACAGTTTATTGTATATATATATATACACACACAGGGTGTCCCAAAATTCACGCAAGATTTAAATTTAGCGCCATTTGTGCGGCAAAGTGTTGCCAACGAGAAAAAAAAGACAGCGTGACAGCTGACAGTTCAGGGTTATTAAAAATGGAGCGCTACATGAAAGAACAACGCATTTTCATTGTTGAGCAATATTTTAAAAATAATAAAGGTTTGGCAGCTACAGTTCGCAATTTTCGTACAAAATATGGTCGGAATAGTGATTTAACTTCATCAAGTGTGAAAATATTAATTAAAAAATTCAAGGAAACGGGATCAATTAGTGATCTTATAAACTCTGGCCGTCCTTCAACAAGTCGTTCAACAGAAAACATCGAAGCAGTTCGTGAGAGTGTTGCTGAGAGTCCAGGAACATCAATTCGGCACCGTGGTCTTGAATTGGGCATTTCGAGAAGCTCTCTACAGCGTATTCTCACGAAAGATTTGCATCTTTATGCTTACAAAGTTCAATTGACTCAAGAACTGAAGCCTACTGATCACACACAGCAAAGAGAGTTCGTTGAATGGATTATGGAACAACAACAAGTGGATGCTTATTTTTCGAACAAAATCATCTTCAGCGATGAGGCTCATTTTTATCTCGATGGCTTTGTTAATTGACATAATTGTCGCATTTGGAGTTCAGAAAATCCACGAGCGAGAAACAAATGCATCCACAACATGTCCTGTTTGGTGCGGATTTTGGGCTGGAGGCATCATCAGTCCATTCTTCTTCGAAAATGTGGCTGGTAAGGCAATAACAGTTAATGGTGCTTGCTATCGCGACATGATAATCCAGTTTTTTGTGCCTGAATTGCAAGATACAGATGTGGACGACATGTGGTTTCAACAAGACGGTGCCACATGCCATACAGCCCGAAAAACAATTCAATGACTGCATGAGTCATTTCCTGGTCGTGTAATTTCCCGTTTTGGTGATCAGAATTGGCCGCCCAGATCATGTGACTTAACACCGTTGGACTTTTTTCTTTGAGGTTTTTTGAAGTCTAAGATTTATGCCAACAAGCCCACGACTACCCACGCCTTGAAGGAGGAAATTGAGCACCGTATCAAACAAATTCAGTCACATTTATGCAAAACGGTCATGGAAAATTTCGACAAAAGAGTGCGTATGTGCCAGCAAAGCCGTGGAGGCCATTTACCCGATATGCTATTCCATGCATAACCCTATACTGTATACTTTATGAATCAATAAGAAATTACAATGTTTAATTAAAAACCTGTGTTTTCTATCAAAATTACTTCTTGCGTGAATTTTGGGACACCCTATATATATATATATATATATATATATATATATATATTAGCATGGATTAATTTCCTATACCAGAATTCATTAAACCTATGTAAAAAGACAGTAGTCATAAGAAAATAGATGCTACATCCCCATCCCATCCATTTCTCATCCATCTGAGATGGGTTGAGTCCCCTGATTCGGGGACTTGGGCAGTTTAATGCAGCCAAACTTGCCATTCCGCTGCTGCATTTCCAGGGGTAAGTATTTTATCTGTACAACTGTGTTCATGGAGCCAGTTTGCCTTTCTGAGGGAAGAAAAACAAGATTTCAGTAGGGAAAACTTTCTACCTCTGTATGAGACTAGCTAACTCGCCAATTGAATGGAAAGATCCAATAAGGGTTCCTCATGCTACAGATGACATTCAAATCCCCAGAGGTCTTTTCAACCAATGAGGTCGTCTATACCAACTGAGCCATGGAGGCTCTATGTCTGCTATCATCACCTTTGTCTGTTAGAATAACACCTAATAAAATCGATTTTGGTACTTCAAATATACTCAATCAGAAAAATTCCCACTTCATATTTCATCTTAACTTAAAGACAAACCACAGAGGTTCTGAAAGCCAATTTCTTCAAGACAGTAATTAGATAAAATAAATCCAAGGATGTTTTACTGTAACAAGACAATTTCCATTTAAAAAAAAAAAAAATTCAGTGGGACTAAGTATTCTGCAGAATTTAATGTTATCCACCATTACAACAAACGAATGTATCTAAATAGGCATATTCAACAAAATAAATCCTTATTTATGTCAGGCTTATGGTCACAAGAAGAAAAAGGTACATTCTGCAAACATAGCTAGAAAATTTCTTTCCACCTGGAATTTCTATCATAAATCAAATTTATTTAGCAAGGAGTTACTTAATGAAATACTTACGATAGCAGATCAACCTGATACAGTCCCCTTCTGCTAAACTCTTACTACATAGCTGACAAGTGGGGTCATAATCGCTGTCTTGTAGCCATTGTAAATATGACTGTACTATACACTGCAAATAAAATTTGAACAGAAATTCAAAACATTAATATGAAAACAAAATTATTTCAAAGTATGTACAAGCAAATATGCTGCATAATGGGAAATGCTCAATGCAATATTTTAAGTTTGGAATAGAATTTGATGAACTGTAAACCTATAAAATTTATGAACTATATTAGTATTACTTCCAAGCCTCCATGGAGTCTGAAGACACTGCAGGGGGTCAAATGCTCAGACTACGATACCTATCATACCTTGCCCTGAACGCATTCAATGGAACATACCATCTACTCTGGCAATGAATTCCACTCATACACCACCTGCCAAGCAAAAAATCCCCCTTTCGCTTCTTCACTCATGACTTTTGTAGAGTTTCCAGGGATGACCACCCTTCCATCACCCATGATAAGTACTCTGTATCTATCTGATAAGTTTTCTCACCAACTTATGTCCCATCAATCATATCACCCTTCCTCCTATTTGCTAGGCTCCGAAGACCATATTCCCTCAATCTTCCCTTGTACTCAATATTCCAGAGTTCTGAGACAGGTTTAGTTATTTGCTTCACTTTCCTTCAAGTGTTCCATGAAATAATCTAATAGAAGTGGGAAGATGGAGAAACTCATGGTGCAATCTTCTGCCTGTTTGTATAGATTTCCCTTCCCAGCAAAAGTATCTAACATGTATAGTGAAATCAATTTAAGAATGTCAGTTGGAAAATCCTCTCACCATGACATCGAAGCAGTGAAGGCGGAAAGCTTTCGCCTAAGTGATGAAATCTGCAGTATTCTTTATGCAGAAAGGAGATTTTCCCATTCTGCTGGAGAGCAAGTTAGATAGAAATCTGGATAATTAATTTATCATAAATTTGGACAATTTAGCAGTGCCAATAGAGTCAATTCTTGACTGCAAAGAAATGCACATTTTATGTAGACTATATAGTTTAGGCATTCTGGCATGAAAAATATAACCTTTTTTGACAGTGTCATCATCCAACGACTGTATACTGGCTAGCACCTGATTTCATTTGCTTAGGAAGAAGACCAACCTTGGAGAAAAATTTTGATCTTATGATTATATTCTGATGAATCCAAGATAACAGTGCAAATTTCCTTCGCCACAGAAATTGTAATAGGGGTATCTTGAAATTGGGTGTACACACTTTAAATATGTATATTTCACGAACAATGTGAATAATTTTAATTTTTTTTTTTTTTGCATTTTAAATTTAAAGCATGCAGATTTCTACAATAAACCAAATTAAGAGCAACTACTCAGACATGATCTTCCTTTAGTAAATTCATGCTGTTCCTTGCAAAGCATAGCTTGTTTGTCATCCCATTTCTGTATGCGTGTCCTTACCAACTTTTCTAAAATCTTCACAATCACTCTATAGATATTGATAGGTAGACACATTCTTGTACAACGGAACTATCATGTATTCTTTCTAATCCTGTTGGATCTTTCCTGAGCTGAGACAGAAATTATAGAAACGCGTCAGTGGCTAAACTAGTTCAGCTGAACATTTCTTTAGCATACACATTGATATCCCATTTGTCCCTATTATGAAATTCTTATCCAGATTATAATTATTAGAAATAAGTATTTGCAAGAAATACGTGATTAGTTTGTTCATTGCTCTTTGAACATGTTTAGATACTACCTCATTTAAGCACTTTTCAAAGCTTCTCATGCATTGTTGATACCATGAGACCAAAGATAGTGTTCTCATGAGCATAATAATTTCCAGCTTTGTAGTTCAACAAGTAACTCCTCCTAATTGGAACATCCATACAGTTGGCTACTTCCCAGGGTCAGTAAAGCATGATCGCTATCACCAATTGGTAGCAAAATTCACATCCTTAACTGCAACGCCTTCTGATGGTATGATTAAATCTAGCACTCTTTGTCCACCACTTGCTTCTTTTGCATACTACGTGTGAAAGTTGTCCCACACTAGCTCAATAACTTCTTCATTCTTATCATCAGTTTGCATTGTTACCTAATCAATGTTCAGATAATTTAAGTCAACCATAATAATTTCTTATTCAGTACCCATTTGGATAATTAACCAATGCAGTTCTTGGCCCTCAGCAACAGTAGCCAGACTAGCAACACCCCACCATTACACCAGAAAGCTTCAAACTCACTATTACATGGGACATCATTAACATTATTGTTGCATGAGTTTCTATTCTAACTGGACTCAAGTCATCTAATATCATTAGTAAGGGGTGATCCATAAGTATAAAAGAATTTAAACATTTAATAATTTATTATTTTTATTTTTTGCAATAATGAAATAAAGAACTTGGATTATAATTATTACGGCTATTTTGCCTGCTTTCATTTAGGAGTGCCCCCTTTTCTAATGTCATTGGCTTTTTACTCAAGAATTCTTAGGCATTGCAGATGTATTTTAGAGACAAATATATGTAGCATAATAGAAGAAAATTTGCACATACCTCTTCTTGGATGTAGTTGCATGTCTTCTTTCTGCAGTGTGCATACTTCTGATGTTATGGTGTTGAAATGGGAGTGGGAGGGTTGGCAATGTGGGAGAATTAATTTGAAAAAAACTGGTTTTTTTTTTATATAATATATACATATATTTTTAAGGGTGGGCGGAGCACTTTTTTTTTGTAGGGCGGGTAAATAAAGATGAAAAAAGGGGGTTGAAAATAGAAACTGTTTTTTAGAGGAAGGGTTTATGGGAAAAGGGGGCTGGGGAGAAAACCACATCAAGTAAATGTCTTCCATGTTTGGTATCACAAAGATAGGCCCTTTCTACAGCATATCCGATGACAACTGTTATTGTTTCGGCTGCAGCAGCTTAATTTCCGCACGAATGTTCTCCTTCAACTGTTGGATTGTCTGTGGCTTGTTCACATACACTTCCCTTCTGGTAACCCAATAGGAAGAAGTCGGGAGCAATCAGAGAATGTGATGTCCAATTAATTGCAGATCTTTGCAGAATTATTTGCAAAAAAATGAGTAAATAAAAGTGCACGATTTTGGTTGTGAACTTTTCCATGATTAATTCCACAAAAAAAAAAAAAAAAAAAAAAAAAAAAAAAAAAAAAAAAAAAAAATCGTGATAAATTTAGTTTAATCCTTTATCCCAGTGAGAGCAAACAAAGTTTGCGCCTGAAAATATCTCCAGGACTGATTATAGTGTTGTATACTATCTTACCTGGGTAAGTAGTACAACACCAGGCAGATGTGTTTTGCATTATGGGAGACACTTGGATAGAAGTGTTGGTAGCTTGCTCCACCTTTGCTACGAGTTGCCTGGTGTTGTACTACTTACCCAGGTAAGATAGTACAACACTATATTCAGCCATGAAGATATTTTCAGGTGCAAACTTTGTTTGCTCTCACTGGGATAAAGGATTAAACTAAATTTATCATAGTCTAACCTAGTGAAAAATAAACTTTCAACTGAAAAAAAAATTAATAGTCAAAAAGTTACTCACATTTTAAACTCCTTTGTGAGTTATCTGTTTTGTCATGCCTAAAAATAAGAGCTACTAATTTTTATTCTATATTGATAGAATACTGATAGAGAGATACTGATTCTATCTACTGCACTCAGCTCTGAGAGCCAGGCTGCACTAATACCAATGATTTTAGGCTACAACATAGTCAAAGCAATAAACTCAACCACTTTGCTTAATGTTTCTGGCAATTTGTGTATAGACAAGTTACTTCCTCACTTTTATGTACACTTGCATCTGTAGTCTGTTTGGCTCTGTTAGGAAACTCTTTTCCATTCCCAGACACACTCAAAATGCCCAATTTCAAGTGCAGTCCATCCCCACACCAAATTCAAAAACAATGCTCACTCACACATTTGTATCATCATCAGAACATCCTAGCTGAACTTTGATATTTTTGTGTTCCTTTCAAGATGATCTAGTTTCTCTTACTCTCTGCATTAGGTCTCACTTCAATAAATAATTTCTTAACGCACTTGATTCAAAATTCATTCAAGTGCAGGGCTAGAGGTGATTTTTGTATGCAGCTTATAACAAGTATTCTTTAAAGCTTGTAATTTTCAGTCATTTCCATTTCATTTCTTGAAAGCTGGTTTCATTAATGTTGTTTTCTAAGATTCAGGCTTTTCCATTAAATTGTATCATGAGTGTAACTAGCACCTAAGGCTAAATACTCGTTATTGCCGAGTAACTTTTGTGGGAAAAAAAAAAACTACAGTGACATGTCAATTTAGCATCTCTTCTAACCTGCACTGTTTTTGGCAGTAAAATACTTCATTTTAAAATGTGGTCAGGTCGTTTGAAGCTCATTTTTCCTTGTACTTTTACGATATTATAAAAATGTATATAAATTCTACAAAAATAAATAATAAATTAACGTACATCTATATTTAATTATTATTATCTTTAGATGTATGTTTTTTTCCACTACACATTAACGTAAGAGACTGTGCATGGTCAGGGAAGAAATTTCCAATATCAACCACAAAATCAGTAAAAATAAGAGAACCATTCCAGTTCAGAATAAATCTTCTGCAAAAAATTAAAAATAAAAACTTTCACAAAGTACAACTCCCCCCCCCCAAAAAAAAAAAAAACTCTCTCCCCTTATCTACCTCAAACATGAACAATGATATTCACCACCATTCACTGAAATACATCAAAATCTGATCTGTTATTTTTTATATAACCTCACATGACATCTCTTCAATTCAATCCTCTACATTCTGCAAGAAGCACCAATGTATATGAATATGGCAAAAGCTGCTATATACGTACTGTTCAGAAAGAAGTCAATGGACATCCCCATGGGCAAGGTGCATTGTGCCATGAATGAGTCATGTGGCTGCAGCCAGAATAAATTGAAGTAATATGATGCTCCCAAGTCAGTGCAAATGCATCCAGGTGAAATGGCTATGAGAAGGGAACTGATGGAGTTTGAAAGAAGCATTGTGATAGAATGCAATGTTATTTGGCAAATTATTGACCAACTGGACCAACCCAGGTCAACAATCAGTGATACCATATTGAGATGGAAGCACAGGGAGTCAAATGCAAGTGCTACCTGCAGTGAACAACTCACCAAACAATCATTGGGTGTTACAAAGGATAACAGGTAAAAACTGCCATTTGTTGGCCGATTCTATACCTTGTTGAATGTGGAGTTCTGGGTATCAACTGCAACATGAATCTGCAGAAAAACATTTAGAACAGAGGTTCACAACACGGGTTTCCATGGTAGGACTGCAATATGTAAGCTCAACATTACCCGAACCAACATGCAGCATCATCTTCGGTGGTGCAAAGAGCATGTACAGTGGGATATGGAAGCTTGGAAAGCTGTGTTATGGAGCAACGAATCACACTGCACCTTCTACTGTGCAGATTGACAGAAGTGGGCATGGCAGATTCCCAGTGAATGCCTCTTATCAGAGTGTGTGATCCCCAATTATGAAATTCAGAGGTGCCAGTGTGATGGTATGGTCCTGTTTTTCTCAGTTTAGACTCAGACCTGTTTGTAGTGCCATTAACATTGAGCTCTGAGAAGAAACATTCTGGACAATGCACTGCTTCCTAGTTTGTGACATTTCTATGGAACTGACCATTATCTCTATCAGCAAGAGAATGCAATGTGTCATAAGAATGCTTCTGTAACTGTATGGCTTGTGGACATGAATGTCACCACATTTGACTGGTCTCCACAGGGCACTGACCCCAGCCCTAATGAACATCCACTCCACAACACTCCAGGACCTCATTACATGCCTACAAGAAAAATATGGCAAAATTCTCATTTATTGCTATTGTATGCTTGTGGAAAGTATGCCCTGTAGGATTGCTGTAGTCATCTCAGCAAAAGGAGGCCCCACATCTTATTAAGGCAGGTGGCATGGCTGTTTGTTCCTCACATTATGGTGTCCATTGACTTCTTTCCAAGCAGTATGTATATGTGTGTGTGTGGGGGGGGGTCAACAAGAGAAAAATGTACCCTGTTGATATGTTTCTTAAAGAGTGGGAGGTTGTACTCAGTGGAAAAAACAGTATGGGGAGAGATTGCTGCAAAGAACAGAGGTGGATAGAATGAAGAAAGCTGATGAGAAGTTAGTTTGTTGTGTTGAAGCTGGACAGTGTCCAGGTATTAGCCAGTGGCTGCTCTGGTTCTTACATGGTTAGAAGAAAGTGGAGGAATGGTAGCAGCCAATTCAGAGGAGCAATGCCCATGAAAGTAGATATAGCAAAGGTATGGCACTGAAACAGAGCACCTATGATGAAGTGAGGGAAAGATTGTCTATTAAGAGGATTGTCCTCTTCTGAATATCAAGAATTCTTAGGAAGGTCTTGGGTGCTCCACTCCAAATGTGAAAACAGTACTCCAAAGTTGATTGGATTTGAGACTTATAAAGTATTAGGAGTTGAGAGGAAGAGAAGAAATGCTTAAAACAAAAAAAAAAACAAAAAAAAAAAGCTTTTTTAAGAGGTTAAGGAGCCTTTTTAAGCAATATGCTTGTGCCAGGATAAAGTGGATGTGATAGTCAACACATGAGGAGAACGTTGATCTCGAAAAGAAACTGCAACATTATCAATAATGAGAGAAAATAAGGTAGGATTTTTCCTGCAGTTAATACAAGAGGGTTGAGTTTTTTTTGGCATTGAAATTTACTAAGTTGTCTTCACCCCATTTGGGGATATTGAGGTCAGTGTTCAAGTTATGCAAGACTAAGCATTTAACATTAGGGTACTGCAGTGTTTATCAAATGAGGAAGAGGAAATGAAGAGTAGAGTACTGTCATTGGAGAAACTGTAAATAGGATTTGAAATCGGAGAAAGGAGGTCACCGATATAAAGGAGGAAGAGATTGGGTTACACCACAGAACCCTGAGGCAATCCAGCATTGATGGGGAAATATGAGAGTAAGCCATCCACCATAACAGAGGAAATGAAGAGTATGTCATTGGAGAAGCTGTAAATAGGATTTGAAATCAGAGAAAGGAGGTCACCGATATAAAGGAGGAAGAGATTGGGTTACACCACAGAACCCTGAGGTAATCCAGCATTGATGGGGAAATATGAGAGTAAGCCATCCACCATAACACACAATGAACAACCAGTGAGGAAGCTGGCAATCCAATTACAGAGTGTAGAAAGGAGGCCGATAAGATGGCAGCTTGTTCAGGAGGGTGTGGTGTCAGACAATTAAATGCCTTAGAAATGAGAGCAATAATACAAGTTTCTCCAAATCCTTCCATGGCCTGTGTCCAAAGGTGGGTAAGATTAGACAGGAGGTCACCTGTAGAATGAGAGTGGAAGAATCCATACCGGCAATCACTAATTAACTGTTGAGTCTCCAGGCAATGAAACAGCTGATTGTTGATAACCTCCTCCATCACTTTTGAAAATATTCAAGAGAAACAAATATTTCTTTCTCCTGAATCACTTACTCTTCCCCCATCCCACAGTACTGTTATGGATTTGGCACATTCTGGTGCACGTGGCAGGGAAGGTTTTATATAAAACAAAATTCTACATGTATATCAGAATTCTGTTCCATGTGGCCGAAGTTTAAAAATGATTTGCATACAGCCTGCGAATATTTGGATATATTAAACTACTTCAAAAATAATTACATAATACCTCCAAGGATCATCCTGGAAGGGTGCTTCACACAACCTATCATCCCCAGTATTTAATCCTCATCTGCATTACTACCATGAAAACAATGCCATCTACCACCTAATAGTATTTTTTGTCTATCTTATTATCATACAGGTATCTCCATGGAGTCGGAAGACTCATTATTCACAAAGTACCTTTCATGCACTCTCCTTTAAATTCATTTAATAACAAAGTACTTGCAACCACCGCTAGCAAACCCACATCATTCATTCCATATAGATTCCTCTTGTCACTATGATAATCAAATTCAGGTGTTTTCCAGTCAACAATGTTTCTTCCAACTGCGATGTGATTACGCTAAAAAAAAATAAAATATAAAAAGTCTCTGTTCGTTTTGGAGCTTCAAGTGTCCCAAAATGCACCAAATCATTGAAATTGCAAATATCACTATTCTGTTCCCATATTACTGATATCTGATTTCAAACCCAAATACTCACATTTTGTGTTTTATCTAACATCAAGCTATACTTCACACTGATAAAAACAACTTCAGATTCATAATTAAATCTAAATTGCCCATACTTTAGTAATTTTACTAAAAGTGCTGCACTTGCCCATAAGCGATGAGTGAGATAACTTTTAAAGCTGAATGTAGAGTACACAATTGATGGAAAAATCTTGGAGGAGGAAGAGGAGATGAGAGATCTGGGAGTGATTGTAAATGAGGATTTAAAATTTTGGGGATATATTGCTAAAATTGTGAAGACAGCACAGCAGGTAATGGAAACAGTGCAAAGGGCACTGACTTGTAGAAGAATGTTATGGTTCCATTGTATAAAGCTTGGATCAGGTCACGTATGGATTACTGTATACAGATTTGGTCATCTGGTTTTCAAAAAGAAGAGGGGATGTATTGGAAAGAGTCCAGAGACAATTCACTAAGGTGGTTTCTGTTCTCTGGAATGTTGAGTATGTCGACAGATTGAGAAAATGCAATTTAATGTGAAGATTTTGCATTAAATGAGTGAAGAAAGGAAGAAGTCATCCTTGGAAGCTATCATGAGAAGTGTGTGAGCAAGGGGGTTAGGTGCAAGGTTTTTTGCATGGAGAGTGGCGAGTGATTGGAATGCATTACCGGGAGTGTGGAGATGGTGTATATTAAAGGTGCAGTATGATATACTGTGAGCCTCCATAGCTCAGTCAGTATAGATAAAGCCCTTTGGTCGGAAAGACCTGGGTTTGATTCTTTATCTGATCTCTTTTGACTAAAAGTGAGTTAGTCAGTCTCATATGGAGGTAGAGGGTTTTTTCACCCGGAAACTTGGGTTTTTTGTCAGAACAGGCAAACCAGCCCATAAACACACACAGCTACAGTCATGAATACTTATGGCAATATGTAGAAGGGTTAGGGTCCTCACCACATGTCATTACGCTTGTATTTAACCATGAGTAACATCACAGTATCAACCTACTAGATAGGAGACAGCATATGAATGCAATGATATACTGTGATACTGGTACCTCCGGTGACGAGTCCTTGGACTTCATGGAGGTTTGATAATAATAAAGCAGCAAACACCGAGTAATCAGAAATAAACCTATTACTATACCTGTTCTAGTAAACTAGCTAGATTTTCACTTTTATTAAATCATCTGCTACTGATCAAGTCAATATATTTACCTTTTCACCTTTGACTAATTTTAAAATGTCGCTAATAATTATTTATCATCATCATGCGTATCAAGGATTTAGGCCTAGCATGGCCTGTTCTGGCCATAGAAGTCATTGTTGAATCGTTTAAGAGGACGTCCTGGTTTTCTTTTTCCTAATGGCTTGTACTTTAGGGCTTGTTTTGGTAATCTTTCTGTTTTCATTCTTTGAATGTGTTCCATCCATTTATGTTTATATTTATTAATTTTTTCTATTACTGGTTCTTGGTTTAATTCTTTCATAATTTCTTTTGTGATCAAATAGGGTATATTTTGCAGTTTTTCTCATAAACTTCATTTCTGCTGCTGTTAATCTTTGTCTTTTTGTTTTATTGTCCGGATTTCGCTTCCATACATTAAGACTGGAGGGCTAACGTATTGTATACTTTTAGTCTGGTTCGTTTTTGAACTAGGTTTGGTTTAAATATAGAGTTAATTACTCCTGTTATTTTTAAATATTTTGCAATTTTTATGTTTATATCTTTTTCATTTTCCTATGTGATCTCATACATCCTAGGTAGTTAAATGAATTTACCTGTTCTAAGATCTTGTTATCTATTACTATTTTAGTTCTTGCTGGATCTTGTCCTTTAAAGACCACAGTTTTTGATTTTTCTGTTGATATTATTATACCATAATCTTTGGATATCTCATTTAGATCTAAAATAGCTTTCTGTAGTTTATCTTCAGAATCTGTAATTCTTATTTGGTCGTCAGCAAAGAGGAGAGTGTTTAAGTTTACTGTAGGAGAAAGTTTAATTCCTTGATGTAAATTTTTATTCCATTTTATTATTATTTCATTTAAAACCCAGCCACTGGGGAGGGCAATTAGTCTTCTAAGTGCCGGGTTCCAAGCCCAGATAAATGGGGAGGGTTGGCGTCAGGAAGGGCATCCGGCCATAAAAAAAAACCATGCCCAAACAAGGATGAAATATTGAATAACAGAGAAAGGACCACGGCTAGGGTGTACCCCCGTACGACGTGCAGTTCTGTAGCCCGAGGACTGTGAGAAGTGGGCTAGGGCTACTGAACCAAGGACGGGTTCGGCTAAAGAAGCGAGTCCAACAGAAAGAGAGTGTGTGTAAAGTAAGAATCGGGTTGCTGAATGAGAAGAGTAGGGAGATAGTGGACATGATGAGAAGAAGGAAGCTGAAGATCGTATGTGTGCAGGAGACAAGGTGGAAGGGCAATAAAGCAAAGGAGCTGGTGGAGGGATATAAACTGTTTTATAGCAGTGTGAATGAGAAGGGAAGAAACGGAGTTGGAATTATCATCTATAAGGAGATGAAGGGTGGAGTCTGTGAGGTGTGCCAGAAGAATGATCGGATTATGAGCGCTTGAGATGAGAGGAAGTGTGGCTACTATAGTGTGTGGCTACGCCCCACAAGTAGGTTGTGATGAGGAGGAGAAAGAGACATTCTGGAGAGAACTTGACCAAGTAGTAATGGGAATCCCTGATGGTGAGAGAGTGATCGTTGGAGCAGATCTGAATGGGCATGTAGGAAGGCGATGAAGCGATGAAGAAAGGGTACATGGGGGTTGGAGTAGTGGTGAAAGAAATTAAGAAGGTAAAAGAATCATAGAATATGCTGTGGCCTTCGATCTGGCTATAACTAACACCTGGCTCAAGAAGATAGTTGGACACCTGATAACCTATAAGAGTGGGGACAGAATGAGTCAGATTGACTATATTATGCGCCGTAGAAACATCTGAAGGAGGTGAAAAACTGTAAAGCGATTAACAGAGAAAGTGTAGCAGCACAGCACAGCACAGGTTGGTTGTGATAGACTGTGATATAAAAGGGGAAAAGAAGAATAGACAGACGTTGCAGAAAGATAGGAAAATAAAGTAGTGGAAAATGGAAGAGGAAGGCCCAAGGAATAAGTTTAAAGGTACTGAAAGAAATGAAGTTACAGAGGATTTGGTAGAATAGTGGGATGTTAATAGTCGGAATATTAGAAAAATTGGAGAAGAGGTGCTTGGTATAACATCAGGAAAGGGACCGCCTGAGGATAAGGAGGCATGATGGTGAAATGAGGAGGTGCAGTTGGAGATCAATTAAAAGAAAGAGGCAAAGAAAAAATGGGACATGACTGGAACTAGAGCCGACAAGGAAGCATATAGATTAGTGAAGAAAAATGCAAAGAGAGCTGTGGCAAGGGCAAAAGTGAGGGCAGTTGAGGTTTATGAAGAACTGCAGAGAAACAGTGGTGAAGCCCAGTTGTTGAGATAGCGAAAGCCAGAGATAAGGCCTCGAAAGACATACAGCAGTCAAGCAGATAAAGGATGCCTCAGGAGTAGTATTACAAGAGGAGGACAAAATCAGAGGAAGATGGAAAGAAGATTTCCATAAACTACTAAATGAGGAGAATCCGAGAGAGAGGTGCAAGGATGGAGAGGCAAATGAGAGACCAGTGCAAGACATAAGTAGAGAGGAAGTGGATTGGATACTGAGAAAAATGAAGAATGGAAAGGCTGTGGGGGCAGACCAGATACCCGGAGAAGTGTGGAAAAGTTTGGGCAGTGAGGGAGTGGATATGTTATAGGATCTGATGAGGAAAATAGCCCAACAGGAAAAGATACAGAGGAATGGAGGAAAAGTATTCTCATCCCAAATCTACAAAGGAAGAGGATATGTTCAAGACTGTGGCAATTATAGAGGGATCAAGCTGATGTCACACACATTGAAGATATGGGAAAGAGTAATTGAAGGGAGGATACGGCAGGAAATGAAAATTGGCGAGGAGCAGTTTGGATTTATGCCAGGAAGAGGGACAACAGATGTGATATTTGCGCTAAGGCGATTGATGGAGAAATATAGAGAGATGCAAGTGGAGCCGCACATGGTGTTTAAAGACCTGGAAAAGGGATATGAAAGAGTGGCCAGGCAGGAGGTGTATGAGGAAGAAGGGGGTGTCGGAGAAGTACATGAGTTGGTGAAGATGTATGAGGGAACAGAAACTTAGGTCAGGTCTTGAAAGACCTGAAAAAGCTTGAAATTGAAAATACCCTGGAAGAGTGGAGAAAGGTATTGGAGGAGAGAGGCATGAAAATTAACCGGGAGAAGACTGAATATATGTCAACGGGGAGTGACGAGGATATGATCATACGACTTCAGGGCGAAAGGCTAATTTCAGGGAAGAAATTCAAGTACCTTGGGTTGGTCGTCGATAGGAATGGTGACCTGGATTAGGAAATACAGCGCTGAATAACATGTGGCTGGATGAACTGGAGGAAGATGAGCGGGGTCCTGTGCGACAAGAGAGTGAGTTGTAAGAGGAAAGGAAAGCTGTATAAGATGGTGGTGAGGCCGGCGATGCTTCAAGGCATGGACACGTGGCCTATAACAAAGGCACAGGAGAGGAAAATGGAAGTAGCGGAGATGCAGATGTTGAGATGGATGAGTGGTGTAAGAAAGAAGGACAGGATAAGGAATGACTACATCAGAGGGCCGGTTAAGGTGGGACCAATTGGCAAGAAGATACAAGAAAGTAGGCTGAGGTGGTTGGGACATGTAGAGAGGAAGGGTGAGGAGTATGTTGGTAAACAAGTGGAGTATATGGAGTTGGAGGGAAGGAGGAAAAGAGGAGATCAAGCTCAGGTGTAGGGGATAAGGCGACAGAGGTTTTTTTAGGGAGAAAGGATGGAGTCTGAAGGACACCCTGGACCGGAGAACTTGGAAGAGGAAGATTAAAGATCAGTGCACCAACCCCATTTAACATGGGATAAGGCATAGTGAAAGAGAGAAAGAAAGAAAGGATTATTATTTCATTTAAGTAGATATTAAAAAGAGTGCTGAGAGGGGACATCCCTGTCGGACCCTTTGGTTTATCTCTCTCTCTCTCTCTCGTATATGATAGCTCGTGATTTAATCTTATTTGTATTTGATTATTTTCATATATACTTGTGATAGCTTTTAGGATATTATTTGGTATTTGTCTTTCTTTTAATATGTTAAATAATATGTTTCTTTTAATTTTGTCAAATGCTTTTTCAAAGTCAATAAATGCAATATGTGTTTCTACATTGTATTCTCTTCTTTTCTCTATTATTAATTTTAGGCAAAAAGCTGGGGCTATACATGATTGTCCTTTTCTAAATCCATTCTGTACTTATAAAGTTTTCGGAATATTTCATTAGTTTGCTATTTAAGATTCTGCTATATATTTTGTAACAGGAATTTAGTATACTGACACCTCTATAGTTTTTAGGGTCATTTCTATTACCTTTTTTAAAGATAGGAATCACAATTGCTTTTTTCCATTCTACTGGGAAGATACCAGCTAAATAAATTTTATTTAAAAATAATAAGAGTCTTTCTTTGAATCTTGTTCCTGCATATTTATATAGTTCTGATTTTCTTTTCTTTCAGGCTGATTTCTAATTCTTCTTTAGTTATTTCCTTTTCATTTTCGTTAATTGTTTGCCAGTCTTTTTTAAAATATTTGTCTGTCCACAATTCTGTGTAGTAATTTAGAAATTCTTCTAATTTCAATTCAGTGTTTAATTTTATGTTTTCTTTGGTATCTGCATTTAAGTGTTTCAAATTTTATATACATTGGGTCTTATTTTATATAAATCATGTTCTAAATTAGAAACAAATTTGTTCCATGATTCTCTGTCTTTTCTGGCTTCTCTTTTAGTTATGGTTCTTATTCTTTTATATTCTATTTCATCTTCTAATCTTTTACTGCTTAACCATTTGTGATAGGCTTCTTTTTTCTTTTTGATTATTTCTTTCATTGCATCATCCCAGATCTTCAGTTTATTCCTTTTATTGAATTTTTTGGTCTTTCCTAAGCTTTCATTTGCTGCTGCATTTAGTAACGTTTGTATATTAAGCCATTCTATTTCTATTTCTTCATTTTGTTTTATTTTATCTAGATATTGGTTAATTCTTTTTTCATATAGCCATTATACATTTGTGTCATTCAATAGTCTAGTTTTAAAATCAAATGTTTCAATTTTTTTTTTCTGTTCTTGTTACTTGTAGCCATTTAGGTGGTAATCTTAATTTTATTTTAACAAGGAAGTGGTCACTGCTTATTTCATATCCTCTGTGAACTCTAACATCTAGTGAAAATTTTGATGTCTTTTCATTTAATATAAAGTAATCTAATATTGATTTCCATCCTCTTGCTGCCCCAAGTATATTTATGTATATCTTTATGTTTATAGAAGGAATTCATTATTTTTAGGTTATTATAAACTACAAATATAATAAATTTAGTTTAATCCTTTATCCAAGTGTGAGCAAACGAAGTTTGCACCTGAAAGTATCTTTCTTCAGGACTGGGGTAAGGTGGTACAACACCAGGACAACTCGTTGCAAAGGTGGAGTAAGCTACTAACAACTCCTGTCTCAGTATCTCCTATAATGCAAAACACATCTCCTTGCAGATATGTCTAATGTTATGCATTAAGGGAAGGGCCACTACCCAGACTAGTTTCGACCTTTATTGAGGTCTCTTCAGTGGGAGCCAAGCCCAAGTTGAGATACCAGGCAGAAGCATTAGATGACCTGCTAACGATTACATTCCAGTTTGCTATGTGTATTATATTTTGTCATTTCCATTTTTGTTTTACCTTTTCCATTCCAGGGTCGTTTCCCATAGATTCAATCCGATTATCTTTTTCTGTCAGCTTACTAGTAGAATTATGTTCTCCTATGTCAGGGGACTAGCCTGACGATGGAATAGTTCAGTGGTAGGGCTGATACCTTAAGGCTTCTGAACTAGCCTTCTTCCGAATTTAAACCCATAGGAGGAATAGGGTATATTAAAGGGGGGAAAGAGTAGATTATAGAAGAATTATAGTAAGGTTTATACAGAGGGCATAGTTGTAAGGCCAGAAATGATTATTTATATCCAATATAAAGCCAGTTATGACATATTACTGTATTTGAAAATCACTAAGAAAAAACGTCCTAGTTATGAAAAATAGTACTTCTTCTAATGAGTGAAAAATTCCGAACCAAATTATATATATCCGATACTTTATCATCTCTTAATCATATAGTTTTTAAAGATTTTATCTATATTATCTTTAAAAACTATATGATTTTCATTCAGTAGATCCAATCCGCATCTTGATATATTTTCTTATTTATAAAAATCTCCTAAATTAATTATCCACCCCGTCACGACATCTAAACAACTCACCTTCGTATGATTATTAACCATACAATGTTCACATACATTTACTCGATGTTCAAAACAAAACTGGGTTGTCACTTTCTTTTTTGGGCACTTACACAAACCCATCACGAAAATTCAGAAGTCACGATAATAACATGTACACGTTGAAATAATCCACAGATATTTCCTCACCAATTAAACACTCCCACAACTATTACTATAACCCACATTCAGCTTAAAAGCCTACATGTATATTACATGTCGTCATTAACGCCACGTAACGGTATGAAACCAGAGATACCTTTATTAAATTGATTACAAAAGAAAATCGTACAAAACGCACTCTGAGAATATTGGAAACAGATTTTATAAGTTGCAAAAGTTGCACTTAAATAAAATAAAAATTCCTAAATAGAACAAGAATTCTAGAAAGAAATTAAAATTGACAAACATATAGTAAAAGAAGTTCAGAATTTTACAACTTAAGAATTCTATAGGTGAAGCTGGCAATGATAAATCAACTTAACGAAAGTACATATAACTGTCAGAAAATTTAAGATTTTCATTAGCAATGCAAAAGTCATATTATTATGTGGATTAGAGACCTGGGAAAAACAAAGAAACAGGAAGCCAAATTAAACTTTTAAACAAATTGTTTGCATAAAGAACTCGTATTAAACATATTGTGTCCAAAATGCATACAAATTATGGATTATACAAACATACAATGCAAAAACGCATAACCATTGGAAATAAAAAGCAGCAAACGGAAATGATTTGGTTATGTATTGAGATTCGACAGAGGAAAATTTTCAACAGTAGTTTTGACACGGATCCCAAAAGGAAAGAGCAAATCCATTTTTAAGTATTCAAAGTATAACTAGAGAAGATGGATCTGAGCTAAAGGATCAAAGAGCAAGAAGAGGATAAGCATCTTGTTTCTGTAGCGATTGCTAAAATTTAAGTGTAAAGCCCTCTAACGTCTTCTTCAGTCATAGACAGTCCAAGATATCAATGAATCGAACTTTTAAGGGAGAGATTACTGTAGATAACTGCCCCCATCTCATAGCCTTGAATACTGCAACTTGTATTATCATCTGTAATATTATGAGTTTTATTATCACCTTTATGATGAGTGGGGTTCAAAACCGAGTTTCGGAAAAGAAACCATTCTTACTAATTCCAAAGATCAACTAACTCGACAAATGGCCAAAGAAATTCTTAGAACAGTTCCTATAGATGATAAGTCTAGAGCACATATGGGCAACCTCCAGCCCTCTACTTCTTTTGATCCGGCCCTAATCTATTTCAGCGAAGTTTGTCTGATTCATGGTGGGAGAAAACATGGTGTGTCCTACTAACTCGCATTAAGCTGACGTCATATGACTTGCGCAAAGCACACTATGTTCTCTCCAACCTAGGTCTCTTTTTCACTTTGACTAGAGGCGTGTGTGAACGTGTTACAACGTGTCAGTTCGCTTGCGTTGGTGTTGTGCTTTGTTTAGTGCCTGCATTGATGTTATATTCTGTTCGGTGCTTGCATTGATGTTCTGTTCTGTTCGGTGCCTGCGTTGATGTTGTATTCTGTTCAGTGCTTGCAGTGTAGAAGACAGTTCTGAATATCGAGTATAAATTTGGGACAATGTCAGAGGTTATTCAAAAAAAAAAAAAGAAAGAAAAGTAGATGCAGAGAATCGTCAATTTCAAGACAAAGAGATGGAGGATTATTATTTTATTCTGAATAAAGGTTTGCCTGTATGTTTGCTGTGCAACGAATCAGTATCCGTCAACAAAGAATACAACTTGAAGAGACACTTTACTTCGAGACATGCGGATCACCCCAAAATTGATGGACAACTACGAAAAGATGAAATACAGAAGTTGAAGAACTTGGATACCCAGCAGCAAATGTTCAACGCAGCACCACAGTATTGTGAAAGCCAATTTTGTGGTAAGCGAAAAAATCGCTAAGCATTCTAAGTCATTTGGTGAAGGAGAATTTATCAAAGAATGTCTGCTGGATGTTGCAAGTATAATATGTCCTGAAAAGAAAAAGCCTTCGGGAATATTCGTTTGTCGAGACGTACTGTTGTCCGACGGATAGAAATTATGGCTGATGATATCAAAAAAAGTTTAAAAGAGAAGATTGCTAGATTGGAAGCATTTTCAATTGCTTTGGATGACAGCACCGATGCCTCTGACACAGCACAACTAGCAATATTTATTCGCGGAGTTAATGCGGATTACAACATCACAGAAGAATTATTGGCGCTTCGGCCATTAAAAGGAACAACTACCGGTGAAGATATATTTGAAATAGTCAACACAGTCTTCGAGAGATTTGGGCTTAAATGGAGTTCACTATCTGGCATATGTACTGATGAAGCCCCTGCAATGGTTGGTGCACAGAAGGAATTTATTGGAATAGTTCATGAAAGAGCAATAGAACTACAGATCCATCCGGAAAATTTAATCAAATTTTCACTGCATTATCCACCAACAAAATCTGCGTGCAAAATCGATTAAATTCACAAATGTTATGGAAGTTGTAGTATTAAATTTATTAAGTCACGTGCACTTAATCACCGCCAATTTAAGGAGTATTTGGCAGATTTATTTTCGGATTATGAAGATGTGTCTTATTATTGTGGAGTGAGGTGGTTGAGTAAAGGTAAAATGTTAAAACGATTTTATGATCTGAGACAATACATTGCAGATATTATGGACATAAAAGGCAACACAATTAACCAAGTAAAAGATGATGAGCGGGTGTGTGATTTAGCATTCCTTGCAGATGTCACCGGATACCTAAACGAACTGAATCTTAAATTGCAAAAACAGGGACAATTGGTTCATGAACTGCATGGACATGTCAAAGCTTTTTGTAATAAACTAAGATTGTTGGAAAGTCACATAAGAGCTAAAAATTGTTATAATTTTCCTACTCTAGCAAGTCATAAAAAATATCCCTTATAATTGTATAAGGGATATTTATAACTATATATTAGCGCCTCCGTAGCGCAATTGGAAGAACGACGGTACATTGCGCCCTTCGATTGGAATAGGCCTAAGTTTGATTCTCGTCGCGACGGGAGGAATCTTTATCTGGTCGATTTCAATCGATGGTGAGTTAGCCGATCTCATACGGAAGTAGCAGGGTTTTTTCTCCCGGAAACTCGGGTTTTTCATCCCGCATACATACAAATCGGCCCTTCAGAACACACGCAATTTACAGACAAAAATTACTAGTTGTGGTGGTGTTGGAGGTGGGCGGTAGATGGCGTTGATTCGTAGTAGAGGTAAGGTGTAGAGACAGTTGAAGATGTCCTCCCGCGGTGAGTCTTCGGACTCCTTGGAGGTATCAGGAATAATAATAATTGTTATGGAGATGAACTGAAGGCACTAATAGAGCAATTTGATACAAGGTTTGCCAACTTCAAAAACAAAGACTTCGCATTCGCTATACTTACTCGTCCGATGGATGCTGATGTAAATAATGTGCCATAAAACTTACAGATGTAACTTATTGAGCTTCAGGCGGATTTAGTGCTAAAATCACGATTTAACAACATTGCGTTGATTTTTATAAATTTTATTTGGTGGAAGAAAAATATACAAATTTACGTGCCTTTTCAAGAAAAATCAATTGTCTTTTCGGCAGCACATATATGTGTGAACAGTTTTTTTCGAGGATGAAATACAATAAATCAAAAATTCGGACAAGAATAATGGACGAAAACCTCGAAAATGCTATGCGATTATGCTTAAGTAATATTAACGTCAATATTGATAGTCTCGTAGTTCAAGTACAAGGTCAATCTTCACATTAAATTGTTATGTCGTTCATTATATTATAAAATTTATGTACAGTTTTATACCAAAACATTATATTATAAATAAATGAAATATGAAGTAGCAACTTGTTTTAATTCATTTAATAATAATTTATTTTATTTAATAATTTTGTCCGGCTCTTGACTCGGAGACAGAATGCTAATTTAGCCCCCGAACTAGGAAAGGTTGCCCATGCCTGGTCTAGAGGGACCTTAGTTACGGAAGCAAAGGCCATTTCCATAGGGCCACATAAGTAACTACAAATATATCAAAATAAATATCAGTAGATTCTAACCTTAGAATAATTCAAAGCAGCACAAGTAGGATTTTATTTTCATAATAACTTAATGCAAAAAAAGATATAGAATGAACAGTGAACTAATATTTTCAAGTTGTTAAAAACCAGGAAGCAAAGAGAAAAGTATTAGCAGCGTCGTTCACTATGTTTGTTGTGATTAATGGGAAGTGCACATAAAGCAACGAGTTACAAATATGGTAGTAAAGGAGCTGAATGATTTATAGATGCAGTTCATGTTCGAATGATACATGATCATGGAAGACTTATGAAGAGAAAGTTATAAAAAGTTAACATCAATGTTGCTGGCCTGCTAAGCTGAGTGTTTAGCAAATTAGTTCTTCAACCCAAGAAAAAAGAAAAAAAAAACTGCAGGTTCGAATTCCGCTATGAGCATGGATGTTTGTGATTGTCTTCATGTGAGAGATGAATTTCATCGCCCAGAACAAGACTTCCTCCCACTTACTGAAGACCTGAAGTGATTAGAACAGTTTCAATCTATGGAGCATGTCTGGGACTAGATTAAGAAATGTGTGTGTGTGTGTGTGATCATAGCTATCACCCTCACAGCTTAAATATAAAACTAAAGAAGATCCAAGTTATGTGCACCCAGCAGTAATAAATATCAATCATAATCAGATTGAAACTAGTGATTCAGTATTCTCTGATTTGGACAACGGATATCACTTCCAACACACTGTCAATATCCTTTCATCTAATAACTGATAGTGGAACTGAACACAGTGTATCCCTCAGGTAGTCATAATTTCCTGCTTTGTAGTTAAGCAAGTAATATTTTCTGAATGGAACCTTCATAAACTTAGCCACTTCATGACCATTGTCACCAACCTGAAGCAGAATAGTTGCATCTTTAACTGAACCACCTTCTAACACTATAATCGAATCTAATATTCTTTGAGTGCAAGTTCCTTCTATTATACATGCTACCTGAGAATGTTGGTTAGCAATAGCTCAATAAATTCAGTGTCATTCTTTTCATGCAATTTCATAGCTACCCAGTCAGTGTTTGGATAATTAAAAGCTCCTGTTATGATTACTCTTTTCGCATACATCGCATTTATTTGGTAAGACATTTGATATCATAAGCAGTAGGCTCCCTCCTCTCCTATCCTGTCCATCCTTTCTAAAAACAGTGGACCCTTTACACTTGATACCAGTTAGTACGTCTGCCTGTGATAGCCAAGTCTCACTAATGCCTACAATATGAGGTCCCAATATACTATCCAAGGCAACAAACTCTACTGCTTTGTTTAGGATACGCCTAGCATTCATTTACTGACCAGGGGCGGCTCATGCATAGACACTGCAGTATCCCAATTTTTCTCGCTGTATAAATATATTTATTAATTTGTTTATATTTTCTGTAATATTTATTTTTATCATCATCAATCCTATACAATTCTCTTATTTTGTATAAAAAACAATAAAAATCCATCTTGTAGCATTTAGGAGGGCGAAGGACGCTAGCAGCACTGTGTTTACCACAGTGCCATATTGCTACGCTCACAAGCATATGCACGTCATAGTGAGATGCGAGCTATTAGCGTAATGTAGCCCTGCCCGTCGCGCAATTCCACTGTTGTTTATATGCAGCTTGCGCCAGTAGTAGTGTTCGTAGTGCTTATCGTATTTACTCCGTCTCTTTATATATTAAACAATTAAAGGATATAACTGTAATGTCTTGTAAATCCATTTCTTTAATTACAATTAAAGGAATGGATTTTATTTTAAAGTAAATTTGAATAATTTTATCGATAATAAACAATATTTTTTTCATGTTTAATTTTTTTTTTAAATTTTTACCATAATTTTAATATTTTATCCAAACACGTAAACACTGTACTTACAGTGTGTATGTATATTTAGAAAGTTGCAGCGCGCCCACGATTTCATTCCACGAGCCGCCACTGCCCATGCCCCTCTAAACGCCCTCGACTTTCTGTAGTTCCCTCATCGTCTATCTAATAATCTGCTTTAAGCTAGCGATTTTGGGGGTTAAATTATTTTTAATATTCTCTTCAATATCGTTAGTGGATAAAATCTTCTTGTTCACTACTTTGCTGTTCTTGTTAGCGTTCCGTTTCTTCTGCGGTTTTGGTGTCATTTTACAACTGTATTTAATATTAAAATATCACAATAAAAATATATTATAAAGATACCAAATACCCTGAAAAATGAAATTCTTCTCTAATATACTATAAAACACTAATTTTCTAAAGAAAAAAATGCAATAAAACAGATAAAAACCACCAATTTTACACTAGCGCAAAAAATTACACCAACCACTCACAATATAACCTCCAACCCAACCTCCACATTCCTTCTATTAGCTTGCGAAGGTTTTGGGGGCAACTTTCTGATAATCTATGTTTCCACCTCTCAAAGAGAAGAAACCACAGGATTAGGATTAGATTCAGCAATGCCACAAGATAAATCTAACCACTGGCATCGTTACTCTCTTATAAATTCATGCATAAATAACCACAGTTATTTATGTATATATAGCATACTAGAAAGCCGGCCTGGTTGGCTGAGTGGTTAGCGTATCTGCTCTCCAGTCAAAAGGCTGCAGGCTCGAATGCCGCCGTGGGCATGGATGTTTGTAATTTTCTGTGAAAAATAGTAGTGGTGGTGATGAAGGACAGTAGATTGCGTTGGTGTAAATGCGGTTCGCTGTAGTTGGTGGATTGAGTGGTGGAGACGGAGAGTTATAGAGTAGGTGCCCTCCCCTCGATCAGTCCTTGGACTCCCTGGAAGTGTCAGGTAATAATAATAATAGTTCAATACATGTCTCCAGTGAGAATGATATCAAAATAATCTGGATACCAGTCTTCTGGTCTGAAAGTGTCTCTGGTTTTCTGTGCTCAGAAGTCGTACTTCACAAACAAAACTATATGCATCATCATTACTCTTTTATACTCAAACAACATAGAAACAAGCCTATATTCAAACCATCAACCCACTGACCACACCTGGGTCCTCTCTAAATCCACAGCAGATCGAGCCTACCTGAGGATTCATGCTGTAGAAAGATTTGAAGAACTTGTGCTGTTTGCCCCTGAGATTATCAGCGCATGTGATCACTATGGAATCAAAGCTTTCTTGGCAAATTTCCATCCTTTGATCCCATTTCCACTCTCTGTAATTTAGTTGGAAGGTTTCTGTGAAGCCAGTCATTATACATTATATTGTACAGCCTTTACGCTTCCCACCAATACAATGAGTTACCCTTGGGACCACTGTTTTCGCCTACCCTCTTTCTTATGTCCGTAAATTACCACTTTTTTCCAAAATCAGCATACTTGATCCCTTCTGCTTTAGTGTTAATCCATGCAGGGTGCAAACATTCAAGCTTCAGTACTTCTGTAACTGCCTTAAACAGACCATTCCATCCTGCCATGAGTTGAGAATGACATGGACATCTTTAATGCTACCAAAAATAGATCTTGGAATAGTTCTCTAAAAATGTCCGTAAATATTTTGATTTACAGACAAAGTACTCTTCAAGAGAAGAGTACTTTATCTGATCAATGATCTCTCTCTCAACTGACTCACTTCAGCTATATGATTAAAAGTGCACTGTTTCAGCCTTATCTTTTATACACGGACACTATTCCAATAAACTGGCACCCATTTCCCCCACAACTGTCCATAAAACACAATCAACTGTTTACATATGACTATAAATAAATAGTACATTAGCACCAAGGTAGGCTAATTATTTCTATATTGTCTTCTTTTTAGTTATTACTTTTTATTTGGTTTAATGTAGTCTGGAAATCCTGTCTAAAAGCCGAACATAGAAGTTTTTCACGCAACTTCAAGCCTCCAAAAAAGAGGGAAGTGATCTCATACAGTCTATGTATTTTCTTTTCTGCCTTTTGGGGAAGCATTATGATACAAATCAGGGAGATGATTATCAGCAAGATGGTTTCCCTTTGCCTTCCTTGCCATGAGTATATTTATGACTAATCGTGTGTGTTCACGGGACCGAATTGCCTGTTTTGAGGGACAAAAAACCGTCCACGGCCGTACGAGACTGGATAACTCACCTTTAGTCGAAAGAGACTACATAAAGGTTTCTCAAGTCATGGACCGGAATCGAACAGTTCTTTTCGACCAAAGGGCTTTGTTCATACCGACTGAGCTATCGAGGCTCCTCATATAGTGTGAAGCAATATATATATATATATATATATATATATATATATAAATCCTTTAATTCTATTTAATCTAAAAAGGACGCAGGTGGAGCGCATTTATCCAAAACTATCTTTTTGAAAACTAGTGGGAAGCTAGACTTCATCATAAAAGCATTTATTTATAAGGATCCTAAATCATCAATGAATGAACACTTTTCAGGAAAGAATATGCCAAAGAGATGTCAACATCTTATCTCTAATCCCAATACTGTATATTATTGTCCGTAACAGTGTGAGTTCTATGGTCGATTTTTTCGAAATGGGTAGTTTATTGCTGAGTTCCCAGGAGGAAAAGCTACTCGTTCGTGCTAGAGATTGACTAACTCGGAACCTGTAGAGGAAAGACTTATCAAGAGTTCTAGTTGGTGAATAGAACTGAAGTTAGAATGATCTTCCTCAGGGCAGCCTAAAGTGCTATATCCAGAAGGCTACACATGAAACAACTAGTACATAAATATAATCAAAACCATGCATGTCAATAGCATGATTCAAACACACAGCCTGTTCACTGTAAAGTAGATCATATTAAGCATGTGGCAAACCAACCTACCATTCTTTTATATGTCAGACCTATTACATCAGCTTCTCCAATTCCTCTTTCATTCCAACTGACTTGGTTCTGGAAGATACTTCCAGAACCTGTAACCATTCTGGTACCGTTTTCTGTGGAAGTATCTTCCAGATACTTCCACAGAAAACGGTACCCTAATGACTACAGCTTATAGTATAATAAAATTAGTTTAATCCTTTATCCAAGTGTGAGCAAACAAAGTTTGCACCTGAAAATATCTTCAGGACTGGGGTAAGTAGTACAACACTGGGAAACTCGCAGCAAAGGTGGAGCAAGCTAACCACTCCTATCTCAGTATCTCCCATAATGCAAAACACATCTTCCGGATATGTATAATATTATGCATTAAAGGAAGGGCCAATACCCAGACTAGTTTCGACCTTTATTGACGTCTCTTCAGTGGGAGCGAGGCCCAGAGGTGGAGATACCAGGCAGAAGCAATGGCAGGTCATCTTTACCTATAGGAGTTGCCAAATGGTGTGCCACCTTTTTATTAAATTACTCTGGATTTAGAGAAAGATGTTGAAAGTTTATTTTTCACTTGGTTAGACTATAATAAATTTAGTTTAATCCTTTGTCCAAATGTGAGCAAACAAACTTTGCACCGGAAAATATCTTCAGGACCGGGGTAAGGCCCACTGAAGAGACCTCAAGCACTCTCTCTCTAAAACTATGGGAACTGAATCTGCTATTGACATCACAGCTATTAATTATAGCATTGCATCAAGTTCACAATGGAAAATTTTGGGAAATGCCATCAATGACCACAGACTCATAATAACAACACTAAACTTCAAGATTGATCAAGAACAGCAAATCAAAAGGACATGGAAGTTCAGAAAAGTCGACTGGACAAGGTTTACTCAAATCTTGGAGAGCCTCTGTCAAGATGAACCTGTCTCTGGAAACCTTTACAGAAAATTACAAATACATGTACTTACTTCATACATCAGTAAAGCTGCCAAAGCAACAATACCAAGAGGCAAACGGAAAAATACCTGGATACATACTGGAAAGATCACAATATTGATTCAATGATTACAGAAAGAGACAATATCAATGAACAATTCAGAATTAATAAAACTGATGAATCCAGAAAGAAATGAATGGACATAACACACAAATAATAAGTTCAGTTTAATCCTTTATCCAAGTGTGAGCAAACAAAGTTTGCACCTGAAAGTATCTTCAGGACTGGGGTAAGGTAGTAACAACACCGGGCAACTCGCTGCAAAGGTGGAGAAAGTCATCACTCCTATCTCAATATCTCCCATAATGCAAAGCACATCTCCTTGTGGATATGTGCCTTATCATTAAGGCAAGGGCCACTACCCATACCAGTTTTGACCTTTACTGAGGTCTCGTCAGTGTGAGCCAGGCCCAGTAGTGGAGACACCAAGGCAGAAGCAATGAGAGGTCATCCCAACCTATAGGAGTTGCCAAAGGGTGTACAACCTTATTATTAAATTCAGAGAAAGATGTTGAGAGTTTATTTTTCACTTGGTTAGACTATAATAAGTTTAGTTTAATCCTTTATCCAAGTGTGAGCAAACAAAGTTTGCGACTGAAAGTATCTTCAGGACTGGGGTAAGGTAGTACAACACCGGGAAACTCGTTGCAAAGGTGGATAAAGCTCTCATTACTCCTATCTCAGTATCTCCCATAATGCAAAGCACATCTCCTTGCAGATATGTGTAATGCTATGCATTAAGGCAAGGGCCACTACCCAAACCGATTTCGACCTTTATTGAGGTCTCGTCAGTTGGAGCCAGGCCCAGTAGTGGAGACACCAAGGCAGAAGCAATGAGAGGTCATCCCAACCTATAGGAGTTACCAAAGGGTGTACAACCTTATTATTAAATTACTCCAGATTCAGAGAAAGATGTTGAGAGTTTATTTTTCACTTGGTTAGACTATAATAAGTTTAGTTTAATCCTTTATCCAAGTGTGAGCAAACAAAGTTTGCACCTGAAAGTATCTTCAGGACTGGGGTAAGGTAGTACAACACCGGGCAACTCGTTGCAAAGGTGGATAAAGCTCTCATTACTCCTATCTCAGTATCTCCCATAATGCAAAGCACATCTCCTTGCGGATATGCCTTATTATTAAGGCAAGGGCCACTACCCATACTAGTTTCGACCTTTACTGAGGTCTCGAGTGGGAGCCAGGCCCAGTAGTGGAGACACCAAGGAAGAAGCAATGAGAGGTCATCTCATCTCATGTTTGCTCACACTTGAATAAAGGATTAAACTAAACTTATTATAATCAAACCAAGTGAAAAATAAACTCTTAACATCCTTCTCTGAACAACTCTTAACATCTTTCTCCACCTTTGCAACGAGTTGCCCGGTGTTGTACTACCTTACCCCAGTCTTGAAGATACTTTCAGTCGCAAACTTTGTTTGCTCACACTTGGATAAAGGATTAAACTAAACTTATTATAGTCTAACCAAGTGAAAAATAAACTCTCAATAACACACAAAATAGAGCAGGAAATTTGAAAGTGCAAACAAGAGAAATGGGCAGAGCTTTGCAGTAAGTAACCTGAATCCAAGAAAAGACAGCCAACACTGGAACATTATTAGAATCCTAGACAACAATATCAAAAAAAGAGAACCAACAATAAACAAACTTCATAAATGCTGGGAAACAAGCTATTACAGATCAAGAAATTGCAAACACACTGGCAAAACACCTATTCAAACAACTCCAAACTTCAATATAAAAGAGAGGACAAGACCCATAATAAACTCACAAGTAAACTACTAAAACAAGCAAGAACATACCAACCAATGACATCTTCTCCGAAGAATTTACACTAAGGGAACTAAATTCATCAATCGAGAAAACTGCACCTAATAAATGTCTTGGTAATGATCTTATCTTTGGTCATATGGTCAAACACCTTGCCAAAAACGTCAAAGAACAACTGCTGAAAATTCTCAATACCTCTTGGCGAACAGACAAATTTCCAAAACAATGGAAAAACTTAGTTATTGTACCCATCCTGAAACCTGACAAAAATGCTGTCATTAACTAGCATACCCTATAAAATTACTGAAAGAATCATACACTCCAGGCTCATGCACTGGCTGACAAAAAATAAGAAAATTAACTACTACCAAACTGCCTATAGAGCCCATCATTCGACAACAGATCAAATATTCCACTTCTGCCAAACAATAATAGACTTGTTTCAGGAAAAAAACAACAAAAAAAGACAACTGCCATATTCCTTGATATGACTGCTGCTTTCGATCGTCTTTGGATCAAAAAATTAATACAAACAGTACATGATATTGGAATTAGAGGAAATGCTTTAATCTGGATTGCTGATTTCATTAAAGGAAGAAAGATCGAAGTCAGAATCAATGCAGCAATATCAAGAGAGCAGAGAACCTGGGCTGGTGTTCCCCAGGGTTCAGTACTCAGTCCCTTACTATTCCTTTTATATGTCAATAACATTCATCCCTACCTTACAGAAGACACAAAAGTAGCTTGCTACGCAGATGATATAGCCATCTGGCACACTAGTGCTAAAATCAAAGAATCAGAGGAGATTCTAAACAAATCCATGACAGGATTAGAAAAATGGTCAGATGAACTTGAAATCAACCCAGACAAAACAAAACTAAGCACCTTTAGTGCAGACAGGAAAAATAGACATTCCTACAATCCCAAAGTCATGATCAACAACATGCTAATCGAAAAAGTCACAAATCCAAAATACCCTGGTATTGCGCTTGATCAGGAATTACGTTTTGCACAACACAACACATCTCTAACACTTCCAACAGAGTTCTAAAAAAATTAAATATACTGAAAAGGCTTGGTGGAACAAATTGGGACGCAAAGCCAAAAATCCTCAAAACTACTTGCACTACATTAATAAGGCCAATAATGGAATATGCAGCACCTATCTGGTAACCTTCAGCCTCATCGGTAAAAGAAAAATTAGACAAAATACCAAAAAGCATCCAAGATTATCATTGGTGCAGTCTCATCCACTAACAACATCCAAGCCCAACAGGAATGTGGGGTTGACCTGCTGGAGAACAGATGAAAATTTGCTACCATAAAATTCATAAATAATATCAGAAGCTACCAAAGTGATCATATCTCCCTAAAAACTTATGAACACTGGAATCAAAAATGCAGACTTCACAGATCATCAACTTCACAATATGATGACAGGAAGGAAATAGGTCTTGATCAACTAAATGCCCACATAAACAAAGAACCTCTATTTTTCAGTGCTTTACCTTCAAATACCTCCATTAATCTAAACCTTACCAAACTCTGTACAAAAAAAGAATAAAAAAAAAATGCTCAAAGAAAAAGACCTAAATACTATCAACCTTCTTTCATCCTCCAAACAGGTTATTTGTTATACCGATGGATCGTCAGATACCAATGTGATTAATGGAGGCGCTGGTGTTCTCCTTCTACTCCCGAAAAATGAAAAACTTTCAATAAAAGTTGGATCTGGGAGAAATGCTTCCAATTTTACCAGCAAACTTTATGCAATAAATAAAGCACTCGAAGCCTACTTAAAATTATCATCTCAACAATCTGAAGGAATTATAATTTACAGTGACTCAAGATCAGCTATGGAGGCAATCAAAAATGGAAATACCAAGTTCACACAAGACACCCATAAACTCTTAAATCAACTAAAGTGTTCAGGAAAAAGTTGCAATTTACAATGGATTCCTGCTCACGTAGGCATTGATTACAATGAAGCAGCTGATAAATTAGCAAAAGAGGCCAGAGAACTCAACCAAGAAACTCACATGATAACTCTTGCTGATGCTAACGCACTAGCAAAAGCTAAACTAATTCCACTGAAATCAGTGATACAACATCAAATTCCCGAAATCAATGCTGATAGAAAGACCTCCACTGCGATAGCAAGACTACGTACAGGACATTATAGAGCAGGGCTCACCAAAGTTATTTGCCCGTCCACCCCTTCAAGCGATTCTTGACTTCTTATCGACCCCGTATATTTTACTATTACGTAATTATAATAGGACAAGCAAAAAAAGACGCTTATGTGAGTTTTTAGATTGTTTATTTTATAATTACAGTGTTTATTGTATGTATAATATAGTATATATTATTATATTACTACTACTATTACTATCACTAGTAATATCACTGGTATTACTAGTGATATTAATAAACTACTGGTATTAATATCACTGGTATTACTACCAGCGTGTTCAACTCTTCAACATAGAAGTTTAGTTCATGAATGAATAACGATTGAATTATAATATGTATGTTGATGAATTTTAGAACATTAATGCTCACTTGTATGTCAATGCGCAAAAATGAGACCGGGATCAAATACTTGTATCAGTAAATAAGAACCACGCACGTGTTGCAATCTCGCTCCCACTGCGCCGGCCGGCAGGAACCACCAACATCCGTTTATTGGTAAATACGTCATTTTGGCCTACTTGATTGGCCTCAGTAACTATTTTCATGACCTTACTCCATCTTACAGGTCCTATTCATGGACATGTAAGATGGCGGTACTGATCCCATGATTCACTCTTAATTGCACTGTCATTATCTCCATGTCTTTTGTCATGGAGGTAATCCAAGTTAACCAAATTAAATATTACCCATACAATGATGTCTTATATTTTTCTGTCGGCCCCCAATCAACTCCTGAGCCTGAATCGACCCCTAATAATGTCATATCGACCCCAGGGGTTGATATCAACCTCTTTGGCGACCACTGTTATAGAGGAATGAAGATCAATACAGATGATACTAGAACATATAGAAACTGCCCCAATACTCAACTGACACCCACATTTTTACCTGTCCAGCAATTACAGCAGCCTTGCAAGAAACAGATCCTAATCCTGAACAACAGCTCTATACAAACGAACTCACGGACATAGCCAAAGCAGTTCAAGGAGCACACGGAAACATCTAAGACTCTTCAAAGGACAAGACAACAACAACAATTCAATTTAATTTAAGATCACTTTTTTTGGAACAGAATAAAAAAAAAAAAAAAAAACATCATTAACAGGCCTTTGATAATACTAATTTAAGGGGTGGTTGTGTTTGTTGGTGACAGCCAAAATTCCTATCATTTATTAAGACTTTGTATTCTGAACTTCTTTATTATTACACAGCAAAAAACAGTGGCTTATCAAATTGACAAAACTGTTATCTTTCCCATGAAACAAAATACAATATGTTTATTTAAACAATTTTTAGATTTCATATAAAAAAAGTTAATCTACATAGCATATTTGAGAGGGCTACATTCAAAAAAATTTATAGCACAACAAAAGGAGATAAAAAGAAAGTAAATGATTAAAACATCAGCCACACTTCTGCAATGGCTTTTAAAGTGTAAGCTTCATAGATATATCATAAATATAGTCTTTATCTCCATTTGATGTATAAATAGAACTTTATAACATTAGTAAAAGTATAAAAATTACAAAATATATTAATAAAAATGTATTCATCCACCATCACCAAGAAGAGCCAGTAAGTACCACCTGGCAGTGACAATACTTGGTGAATTAAACACATGTAATATATACCTACAAATAACAATGCCAAGTTAAGAAATAAGTCCCAAAAGCATTGGTAATATCACAGCATACAAAGACAGTTAAACATGCTTTAACACGTTCACTGCCAAGCTGAAAATTGGAATTTCGTGTGGTGGCCAAATTTTTTTTATTTTTTTTAGTTTTTATTGTGCTCAAAATAAGTTAATATATTATTTATATGCTTTTATTATTATGTACATAGGATTTATGTACTCTAAATATCTATTACGCAATATCGCGTGATATGTAATTCGGTCAAATAAGTTATATATTTTACAAATAAAAAACATTTAAATATAATAATTATAACTTTAATTATCAGTCTTTTATAATCACATAGAATTTTTAAAAATAACGTACAAATAGAAAAAAATAATTATCAAAAATCAACATTTATAGGGAACTTACTAAAAAAAACAAACAAAAACAATACTTAAAATAAATAAAAACCAAACTTCAAGCACGCTAAATCAACGAATAACTAAACAAAATTGTCGTGTCGTTGCCTTGTCCGAACGCCGCCACTGTGCGCACTGGCTAACATAAACAATAGACAATGGCTGGCGGCCATCCCCACTCCACGAAAGTCGATCCCTTCCCTAGTGGCCAATATAAATATTACGTGCCATTTTGCTGTGGCCGCTATTCCACTTAGAAACTTGATAGCGGCGATAACGCGTGATCGGCCGACCGGTGAGAAGTTGAACCACACGATATCGCGTGATTGACAATGAACGTGTTAAGAGAATAAACATATTTAATAAATAATGGCATAAATTTCTAGAAAACAATATTCTATACATATAGAAATGCTTCAGTGTTGTGGTCATAAATGCTTCATGGTATAAACAACATCAAGAGAGGAAAACATATATTTATTAAACACACTAATATTTCACTGGTTTTCTTATTATCAGAGCACAAACATAACTGTGAGAGGCACGCAACTAAGTAATCGTGAAAAACAATTTAAATTGTAACTGACAACAGAGCTACTTGCATGGTGCCCTCTATGAGTTGGATATGCATAAAGTTAATTTAGAGAAGTTCAGGCTATCAATTCTTAAAACAACACTCTCCCAGATCTTTGGAAAATTAATGCAACCATTATTTTGAGGACGGGAAAGTGTTTCATAGCTGATGAATCCAAAAATAGTCTCTTAGACCTATAATGACTTCTGTGTAATATAGATGTTTCCTCCATCTGATCCTATGTGAAGGAGTATCCAGAGCATGGTTTGCCAGTCCTGACTTGCCACACAGATGGTTGCAGATGTAATTTTTGTGTTCTTCAAGGCAGATGTTAACTGGTCTACCAGTCTGTCCAAAGTCGGCTAAACTGCAGATACAAGAACTTTATTAAACTCCAGGATGAACAAGAAGATGCAGCTGATCTTCAGGAGAATGGATGAAGGTAGCCAGCTGGATGAAAAGTTTGCTAGACAGGTGTTATACAAGGATGTCTACTTTCTCTACACTTGATTAATATCTATGCTGAGGACATCATACATGAAGTATTAGGTGAGCTTAATACAGGAATTAGGACTGGTGGCAGATTGATCAGTAATCTGAGGTATGCTGATGATACAGTACTCCTTTGTAATAACAAGGAAGAACTAGGATGAATCCTTAACAAAGTTAATAAGATCAATAAGAACAGAGAACTTCAACTCAATCCTAGCAAGACAAAGATTATGGTTCTCAAAGGAAATACAGACAGGGAAGCTCCTGAGAAACATGTGTACCTTAATGGAGAAAGAATTCAGGAAGTCAGCAAGTTCGAATACCTGGGATCCATTATTAATGTGAAGAATTGCTGTTCAGAAGAAGACTAGGAATAGCTAAAACAACAGACAGAGACTTGTCTAAAATCTGAACCTATCTCCACAGGAACAAACGTGAAGATTCTGGATGTAGCTGGTTTTCCAACAGCAACTTATGGATGTGAAACCTGGAACCTAAAGAAGACTAATAGGAAAAGGATAGTTGCTTTTGAGATGTGGTTTTACAGAAGGCTGCACTGCTGAGGATTTCATATACTGAAAGGCAGTCAATTGGATGGGTGCTAGAAAAGATAGGAAGAACGTTCAAGTTCCTTAAAGACACTGACAGAAGAAAGCTAAAGTATTTTGTTTGAAAGGATGGAAGAAGACTTCTCAAAACAGTAATAGAAGGTCAAATTCCTGTAAAAAGAGGAAGGGATAGACTATCAAATGAGATGGATGGTGTTTCTGGAGTGACTGATCTTCAGAAAGCATACAACAGGACCACCTAGCGAGGACAGGTGTGGAACATCACCAAGGAAAGGAGTGATTATACAGTATCTGATGATGTTGAATGAGCTGATGTGGATGTAGCCATTGGCTAAAAAGGTGTTGGAAAGGTCCCTGAGCTCAGTTTCAAGGATTGCATCATTTGAACAAATAGTGCTGACTTGATGACTAAATGTTTTCAGGGTGCCATACTGTTGGGAAAGATTATGATGTGATTATTTATATAAATACCTTCCTGTATGAGTGGGTTTTCTGTAAATAGAGAAGGATAATGAGCCATTAGGAAGTCATGTGACTAGTGTATCTAAAGGGGAGAATTGTTACTTTCTTTTTCCATGAAATTTATTTTGGGATGCAGGCTGTTGAGATGTACTAAAAATGTGTCTGGATCATGAGGCCTAACAGCAAGTATATATCACCAACATAGTGCAGCTTTAAGTGTGGCTGTGTTGAGTGTTTGGTTTTCAAAATATTTCATAGAGAAGTTATTGGTTCCAATGGGTTCTAAATATATTTTTTCCTCTCTTAGTGTTGTTTATTCCCTGAAGCATTATTATGAATAATAATAGCCTGTGACACACAAGCTAGACACTACTCCTTAAAATCTCTTAGTTAGCCCTCAAGATAATGTCATAAGGAAAGTATTAATAGTTATATTTAAAAATGATTCCAATTAGTCTTCAGAGTCTTAAGTTATAAATACTAAAGCTACAATGTATTGCTTTCTTTCATTAAGATGTTGTGAACTGAACCAGCATAACTCTCAGATGGCTTAATGAATGAATATTTTAAATGGTCATCATATACATTATACATAGCCATTTTGGGCTATGTACAATGTTGTATGACATTTTCACTTTTTGTTTCTAAAATGAGACATACTACTGGAAATCATAAATAACTAAAAAGAACAAACCTACAAGTCATCAGGAAGATCTGATAGTAATTCACAAAAAAAGTATAGGTCACAGCAATAATATTTAAATCATTTAGCTGTGAATGATGTCATTTTCTAGTAATTTATGCATGAAATTTCATCCAAGAGAGAAAACCAAAACAAAACTAAAGGAAACAAACAAGAAAAGAACTGTTTTTTTTTTTTTTTTTTGATTTTATGACACAAACATATTTCATATTTACAAGGATGCACATATTGCATAAAATAAGTCATATATATTAGGTTTATAATGTTATGCCATACTTCTGTTGCCAGAAGTTGCATAAATCACACAAAATATATAATAAGGAAGACTTGATTGCACAGGTCTCAAAATTCATGTTTAGGGCTTTTTCTTTTTTTTCCCCTTGTATTATTTTTATCTTACACTTAATCTGACAATTTCATTGTGTTATCTGTTGTCTTGCAAATGGATTTCACTGAAAATCTGAAATAAAACACACACATATAACAGATTTACTAGTTGTGCAATCTACTTAAATAGTATTTTTTTACTTTTATCTCTCAGCTTTCAGTCATTTAATCTTTTTAAAATATATATTATTATTATTATATGGTATCTAAATGGAGTCTGGAGACTCATTGCAGGAGATTGCACTAACTTTTATATGCACTAAACCTATCATACCTCTCACACTGATTCACTGTCAGGGCACTCAATTAATTCTGGCAATTCATGCCACTCATTCACCACTCTTCACACAAAAAATCTAATTTAAATCCCCTTTAACATCTTATAAGATCCTATCACATCCCCTCTTTTCTGCCTATCAACTAAACTTTGTAACTCACACACCTTCAACCTATTCTCATAGGGAATGTTCCATAGACTTGTCACCAGCTTGATCACTCGTCTCTGAATTCTCTATCACCTCATGGTTCCCAAGAAATCCAGGTGAGGTGAGGTGACCAAATCTGTGCACAACAGTCAAGATATATGGCCAAATCATAGTCTTATAAAGAGGGATAAATAACTTAGCTATCTTTACATGTTAGCATTTTTTCAACATCCAAGTAATTGCTTGATGTTTTACCAACTTTTGCAATGTGGTCTCTGGACTTCAACTCTGTCTACCATTATCCCTAAGTCTCTAGCCTCATCTTACTGCAATCAAGTACCATCAATATAATACACAGTATGCAACCTTTTCAATCTGAAGCACATAATTTTACATTTTGCAACATTAAATTGACAATCATTATTGCCCACAATGCCAATTTATTTAAATCATCCTGCAGGATATCTACATCACCTTTATCAACTATTGCCCACCCAAATTTTGCATCATCAGTAAACAACTGATGATATTCAATATTGAATATTTTCTATCAGTGTTCTGTCACTGCTTGTTTTATTTAAGTCTTCCAAAGTAATTACTTCAGATATTCAGAATATTTTACATTTCATTTTCATGTGATTCCTTTTAATGTATTCTTTCCTCCATTTCTAGCTTTTTCAATTGCCTTCAAAACATTCTGTACCTTCCTGATGTTTACCTTCTGTATCCTTACTAAAGTCTACTGATTGATTACACTCAGCTAATTTTACATCACTCCTCCACTCTTTTATATTTTTCTCTGTATTTTCTCAGAACACTGATTTACTTGCAGGGAACTTTTGATATGCTTACTTCTTTCCCAAGACTGCCTCTCTAGCTTCCTGAGTCTGCCATGGAGTTCTGATTTTTTTATTCTTGAAGACAGCTTCACCACATGCCTCTCTAGATGAATCAATCAATGTTGTCTTCACAGTTTGCCACTGAGACTCCAAAGGTTTTGTTGTTGTTTTCAAACACTTGAAGTTTTTCTTGAATAATATAGCAATCCCTTGATTAATGCATCTCCGATTAGTGCATTTTTTTTTCTGTACCCAAATGCAATTAATGCCCCTCTAAAATTCGATTAGTGCACCTATATACATCTTAAAAATAAATGTTACAGATTTTAAAAATTTTCTATCTATATATTTTTATAGCTAACTATTTTTAAAAATCACTCACTAGATGAAATAATTTAGTTACCAATCTAAAACATTTTATAGAGTCATTTTTAATGGCATACTACACTATTTCCATGTACGCCATGTTTCAAATTTACTGCCAAAATTATCCAATGCTAATTACATTGCATTTTGCAAATCATATCTCATGCCTCCTTGATAATTGTTTTCCTTACTTTTTTATTTTAAAGTATTTTCCCAACCTTTAACCATGAGTTAAATTAAAATTAAAAAAATTAAAAGTGAGCAAAAAAGTGGAAGTGTGAAAAAGATTCTCATTGGAAGAAAAACTTGAATTAATAAAGAAAAATGAACAAGGTGAGTCTAGAGCAAAAATAGGACAAGAACACAAAATGGGTGGATCAACTATAAGAGCAATTTAAGCAAAAGCTGCTGAATATAAAGAGAAAGGTAAGGTTGCCTCAAGTTCATCATGCATGCAGACCACTCAAAATTAAAGTATTATAATGATTGAATTAGAGAGACTTCTTTCTACACAGATCAAAGATTGTAACCATAAACAGATCCTACTAAGCACTGACCTTATTAAATCAAAATATTAAGTCTCTTTGCAACTTTGAAAGAAAGGGCTATCAATGATGGAAAAGAAGAATTCCATGCTAGTGCTGGGTGGTTTGAGCATTTCAAAAAGAGAAATAGCCTAAATAATGTTCGAATCACAGGCGAAGCTGCAAGTGCAGATGGTGGCTGCAAATTATCCAGAAATTTTGAAGAAAATTGTGGAAGAAAGCTGTTGCAATCAACAAATATTTAATGTCGATGAAACTGGCCTTTTTTTTGGAGGCGAATGCCTTCCAAGACTTTTCTAACCAAATCAGAGAAATCTCAGCCTGGTTATAAAGTCGCAAAGGATAGAATGACTCTTCTATTAGGTGATTGAAGAAGGTGATCTAAAGTTAAAACCCTTGGTAGTTTATAGGGTACAAAATCCTAGGACCCCCAATGGCATTAATCAAGCTTCCCTTCCCATCAGTTGGAAGTCCAACAAGAAAGCATGGATTACTAAAGCTTTATTCAAAAGATTGTTTGCAAGTTATTTTCATCCAAGAGTTGAGAATTTTTGCAAATGAAATAATCTTGATTTTAAAGCTCTGCTTATTTTAGACAACTCACCTGGCCACCCTACTTCTCTTGATTCATTCTGTGAGAACATTAAAGGGATATTTTTACTGCCAAATACAACTTCTTTCATACAACCTATGGACAAGGAGATTATCACAACCTTTAAGGCATACTAACTGAGAAGAACATTTAAACAGGCAATAGAAGCAACATCTGGAGAGAATTCTATGATATTAGTAGAATTCTGGAAGAAATTTAATGTTAAATCTGCTGCTGAAAATATTCATCAATGTTGTAATGAAATTACTACATCACTACAAATGGCTAGCAATATGCAAGCCATTTGGAAGCACATGATGTTAGAGGCTTTTCAAATGAAATGGATAATGTTGTTGAGGAAATTGCCACCATCGGGCGTGAACTGGGTTTTGATGAGATTGACAATGATAACCAAGAGAATTGAGTGATTCCGACCTGCTAAATTTAGATGCACAGCAGGAAGATCCTGAAGGATATGAAGAAAATTTAACCACTGACAGTCAGCCAAAAGAGATTTCACAGAAACAATTTGAAAATACAGCCTCCATAGCTCAATCAGTATAGACGAAGCCCTTCGGAATGATCTGGGTTTGATTCGTGTCTATGACATGAGGAATCTTTATCTGGTCTCTTTCAAAAGGTGAGTTAACCAGTCTCATATGGGAGTGAAGGGTTTTTTCCTCCCTCAAAACAGGCAAACCTGTCTCGTGAACACACACACACACACACGGCTACAGTCATAAATATACCATGGCCAAGAATGCACCATCATATCCCTAGTACGGTAACAATCAAAGTTTTTAAGCAGCAATGCTTAGAGGCTGACCCTTATGAAGAGAGAAGCAGTAAAATTTGCAGAGGAGTAGAAAAGACAATAGGACCATACCACCAGTTGTAGGAAAAAAAGAAACAGAATGCCCACCAAATTACATTAGCTCAATTCTTTATTAAGAAGTAGATTAATAAATTTATATTCTGAATATGTTTTATTGTCTTTCAGCTTCATGGTTTTCCTTTAACTATGTCCCTGAGACATACCCTAATTCTTTTATAAAAAAAAAAAAATTAAGGGTCAAAAAAGAAATTTGAGAAATGAATTATATTTTTTCCTGTAGGTTATTATATTTGATTAGTGCATTTTCCATTAATATGCCTGTTTTAAAGAACACATTAGGTGCATTACTCGAAGGATTGCTGTATTTGTATAGTTAACTTTACAGTTAACCTGTAAAAGCTGCTATATATTTTCATTTCAAAATGAAACAAAACGATATAAAAAGAAAAGTGACGATATAATATATAAATGAAAAGATTTTCTCTTAATGGTATTTTTGTAATATCAATTCATTAAGTAAAAGTAAAGAAAACTGCAGTCATAGCATTGTTATTATTCCATTCAAGTAAAACCTTTATTCTGAATGACTGGGAATGATCCATAAGAAGAGTGGCACACATGGAATATATAATAATCTGTGTGGGAAAAATACTAGTATGGGTAAAAAATAACAAAAACAACAAAAAAGAGCTAACTTACCAATTGGTACAACAGTCTTGCCATAAATACTGTTACAATTTCTGTGCTGCCCACAGAATTGCATGAACCTGGTTCCATTAGTGATATTGTGCACAGCCAACATTCGCGTACATAGCCAACTAACTATATATGTGAATGTTGTTGGCTAGCTGTACAGGTTAACATGTAGTGGGGAGAATATGGGAACTTGTTGCTATAATTGCACTTCACAAGGTTGGAATGCAACCATCTGTTATTTTCAACACACTAAAAACACTCGGGATGTTTGTGTATCAGACTATTAACTGTTATAATGATAGAGAAGATGTATCTGACCACCAAAGAATGGGCCGACCATGCTACGTTGGAATACAACAGTCTGTGAGGGCTGTAAAGGCATGCTTTTGCCATAATCCTGTGAAAACACAGAAATTGATGTCACAAGAGATGAATGTTTAGCAGATAATGATGTCATGTGTACTAACTGATGACCTGAGAGTGAGAGCATATCATTCTACTGGACAATTCCTAACACCACAACTTATGCAGCAAAGGGTGATAAATCAAAGGCACTTCTCTGGTGGTAAGCAAACAACAGACAGAGATATCCTCAACCCAGATGAGAAGATTTTCACCAACGAAGAATTGTTTAACTGTCCAAATGATCGAATATAAGCCTTGGATGGCTGCACAGCAAGTGTCATAGCATCTATGATTCAAAGAAGTCATCACTCTGCATCACTGATGCAGAGTGATGTTATGGTTTGGTGGAGAATGACATATCAAGACATATTCAAGTTGCATTTCTGCAAGAAAGGGATCAAAACAGTGAAATCAAGCAAGCAGTTTTACAAATTGCTATGCAGGAAGTACAAGATAGTCTGCAGTAGACAGATGCATGAAGAATATAAAGTGCAGGCTAGAAAAGTAACAAGCATGGTTAAAAAACGAAAAAGTAGAATATGAGAGGAGAGTAGCCAGGCAGGACAAAGATCATCCAAGGGAATTTTTCTGCTATGTGGCAAGCAAGAAGAAAATAATTAATAATCACGGCAGGTTGACACTGGTGGATAGTTATTATTATTAACTCAAGACTCCATGTAGTCAAAGACTCATCTAGGAGGTCCTCGTCATACACACAGCTCATCATATCATGCCTTAAACACACTCAAATTCTCTGTCACCTTATTACAATAAGTAAGTAGATTACTAAAACATGACCTCCCTTCAGCAAATCCATGCTGTCTATCAAAGATAATACCATTGTCGTCAATGCAATTCTGAATGCTAGTTCTCACCAGCTTCTCCAACAACTTAACCACAACACCTGCACACAGATAGGCCTATAATTTGATGCTTAAGTTCGATCACCTTAAGCCTTCGATCACCTTCGATCACCTCCCTTATGAAGCGGCACAATCCTGCCCTCCTTCCACTCCTTTGGAAATTGACCGAATGCAAGACTCATATTAAAAAAAAATGTCAAGGCAGATGTCAACTCCCTGACACATTCTTTCAGAATACATGGTGATATATTATCAAGTCCTACAGCCTTATTAACATCAAGTCTGCTCAATTCCCCATACACCTCTTGCTCACTTACAGTCAGTCTCTCTCACTTCTCCATCATCAACTGCTCTCAATCTCTCCATGATGTCACATTAGCAAGAATGAAAGACCTTATGAACTGCTCATTAAGTATCTCTACTTTATCTTCCGCAGCAGTTGTCCTTATACCATTTTCTCCAATCAATGTCATTCTTCCATAATCATTCTTTTCTTTGCTGGCTACATATCCAAAAAAACTCCATAGCATTCTTTTTGGCTTCATTAGCTAACTGCTGCCCATACTTCACTTTTGCTATCCTTACCAACCAAGTCACTCTCCTTGCCTGGTCTTTGTAATTCTCATGGAAATGGTTATTACCACTTCTCTCATGCTTAATCTCTTCATTGATCCATTTCAAACCTACCTTATTTAACCTTCTGATCCTTGGAATACATTCAGACATTGCTTCTACTAGATAGTTCTTGAATATCCCATAAATAAAATATCCTATAGAGTTCTTGGATTACTTTACAGATCTTTGGACAGATAATACTGGCATCAAAAATAATTACACCAGAAACTTACAAAATACTTTAAATGATATGATAACAATGAAAGAATTAAAGGGTTCTTTAATTCTTTCATTAAATTTTCATTTCTTTCACTAAATAAAATAAAAAATGGCAAATTACCAGGAGAAGATGGGATAAACTCCAAACTGTATAAATTTGCTGGAAAAAAATTTCATCAAAGATTACTAAAATTTTTAAATAAAATATATACAAATGAACAAATACCAATAGAATGGAATACAACTATAGTAATACCTATATTTAAAAAAGGGGATAAAACAAAACCTGCTAACTACAGAGGTATTAGTTTATTGAATACATGCTACAAAATATATAGCAGAATACTTAATGAAAAACTAAAAATATAGAGTGAAAAAATATTATTAGAATGTCAAAATGGATTTAGAAAAGGATGCTCTACAATGGATGCAGCTTTCTGTTTAAAACTACTCACAGAAAAAAGAAGAGAATTTAATTTGGAAGCTCATCTTTTGTTTATAGATTACGAAAAAGCATTTGACAAAGTAAAAAGATATATACTGTTTGATATATTACAAAGAATATATATACCTACTATTGTACTACATGCAATATTGAATATATATAAAGATAATGAAATAAAAATAAATGAAAAGTTGTCTGAAAAACAATCTATAAACCAAGGAGTAAGATAGGGATGCCCTCTGTCTCCAACATTTTTTTAATATTTACATTAATGAAATATTAATACAGTGGAACACCTTAAACAATCAAGGTATAGAAATTTCCTGGAAGAACAAAATAAACACACTATTATTTGCAGATGATCAGGTAATAATATCAGATAAGGAAGACAATTTACAAAGAGCAATACATAATTTAAACATTATAGTAGAACAGTTTGGAATGAAAATTTCCATAGATAAAACTAAAACAATAGCATTTTGTGGACAAACTCCAGTTAGAAGCAAAATAGTTATTAATAATAAAATAATAGAACAGATAAATACTTTCAGTTATCTTGGATGTGAAATATCATATGAAGGAGAAAAAGACAAAATTAAAACTTCAAAATTTTTACAGATTATAGACCTGATAAATAGAACACTCAACCCAAATATAGTACAAAAATAAACACGCTTGAAAATACACAATACTTTAAGCAGTGCCCACATTATTATATGGCAGTGAAATTTGGGCAATAAACAAACAAGATAAACATAGAATAAAAACAAGTGAAATGAGATTTATGAGAAGAACTGCAAAATACACATTATTAGATCAAAAAAGGAACGAAGGCATTTTAAAAGAACTAAAAACAAAATCAATAGAAGAAAAACTAAACAATTATAAGCAAAAATCGATTGAACATGTAAACCGAATGGCCAACACCCGACATCCAAAACAAATACTAAAATATAAGCCAATTGGAAAAAGAAGCCATGGTAGACCTCAAAAAAGGATATTGGATGGACAATGAGACCGGAACAGACCAATATGGTCTATACCCGTAATTAGTGTTATGATGTTATCCCCCAAGCTGCATTGATCTCTTTTCCAGCTAACTCCTCATTCCATGCTACACCTGCAATCTGTTTCCTGAGCTCCTCATAATCACCAGCCTTGTAGTTCCACATATATCCTTTTCTCACAGAGGTACTCACGCTGCAGGCAACCACCCAGGTAATCACTTCATGGCCACTCTCACCAAATGGAGGGTGATTTGACACCTCATTTATAATTACATCCTCTGATGAGATGATCAAATCCAAGACCCTCAATTCTCATGTGTCCTCTATTACATACTGCCTGAGATAGTTGTCCCTCAAAACCTCAAGAAACTCATTTTCTTTACTTCCAGTTGCTAGCTCATCATCCCAGTCTATGTTGCCATAATTAAAATCACCCTTTTCTTATTTGTTTGGCTAATTTGATTATACATTTCATAGTTACTACTATCCACATTACCAGGTCTATAACAATATCCAACTAAGTATTTCATTCTATTCACCTCTATCTCACACCACACTGCCTCAAAACCACTAGTACTATGTTCCTCTCGCATCTCTATTTTGTGTGGACATAATAGCACCCCTCCCCCCCTTCCTTTTTATCCTTTCTATCCTCATGAAACACATCATACCTTTCCATCTCTATTTTTGTCAGGATGTCGTCTTCATTCAACCATGTCTCACTTATTCCAACAATTTTTGGGTGAACAGACTCAATTAATGCAACCATTTGATTTCATTATGATAGCAGAGTAACCATAACAAATGATATGGTGGAATTATTTAATGAACACTTCATCAGTGTATATCATAGTGGTGTGAATGATGTTGTGCAACATGTAGAAGGGAGACAAGAATTAGGAGAATTAAAGGTGAAAGAGTCAGAGATGTATCAAATGTTGTTTGGGTTAGATGTTAATAAGGATGTGGGAATGGATGACATATTGCCATGTATTTTTAAAGAATGTGCAAAAGAGTTAGCCATGCCCTTAACCTGGTTATTTAATGAAAGTCTTACAGTTGGGAAGGTTCCTAAAGTGTAAAAAGAAGACAAAATAATACCTCTCCATAAGCTTGGTTTGAGAACTGAAGTTTTCAATTATAGACTGGTCTATACATCTGCAGTTATAATCAAAGTGTTGGAAAAATTGGTGAAGGGCAGGTCTTGTTTTAGGAATATGCTTATGTTTTATGATAAGGTGACAAATGTACTGCATAAGGGAGAATCACATACAGTGATATTCTTGGACTTTGCAAAAAGCATTTGATAGATTACTACATGATAGGTTAGCATACAAACTGCAGAAGATAGGAATAGATAGTATATTAGTTTGATTGATCAGAGATTGGCTCTTAAAGGTGACCAGTGGCATGCCTCAGGTTTCTGTTCTTGGGCCTCCACTGTTTAACCTGTTTGTTAATGATATTTCATGTGGATTGACTGGGATCTTCAAATGTTAGCCGATGATGCAAAGTTAGGTAGAATTAGAAGTGCTGATATTAATTCTCTACAGGAAGATTTGAATAGACTTTTAGCTTGAATAAATGAGTGGGGGTTACAGTTTTAATATTAATAAATGTAAGGTGTTACACTTTGGGAAAGAAAGATATAAGGCTATGTACTGTATTGATGAAGCTGTACTTCATGAAGTGAATGAGATTCAGGATCTTAGAATGATGGTAGACAGTGGACTAAAGTTCCATGGGTACATCAAGAGTGTTGCAAAGATTGCACATTGTATTGCTGTTATGATAAAAAGTACACTTATATGTAGAGATAAGGTGGTGGTGGAGGTGCTAAGATTTGGTTACCTAGTTTTCATTCATTGTAATGTGGAAACACTAAAGAGGGTCCAAAGATGATAACCAAAGTGATATCAGGACTCTGGAGTGTTGGTTATGAAGAGAATGTGGATTACAGAGGTGTATAGGAGGAAAAGAGAAGACATAATAGAGACCTTTAAGTGAGTTAAGGGATTCTATTAGATTAATACAGAAGGAATTATACAAAGAGTAGATGTTAAGATGGGAAGAACAAGAGACCATCCCTGGAAGTTGCATAAAGATGTGGTGAAGAAGGGTGTGAGGAGCAGATATTTTTTGTGGAGAGTTGTCAGAGAGTGGAATGCATTACCAGAGTACACTGTGAATGCAGTGTAATGTAAATAACTTCAAAGCTAATTATGACAGACTTGCTGGTGGTCGATTGGGTCTCCCTTTATGAGTCTGTTGACTTCATGGAGGTTATCAAAATAATATTATTTGCCTTTCTGTTGCTGTGTTTCTACATGATCTGATCTGATCTTCCCTTTCAGTCGTTTTCTGACTGTAGGTGACTTTGTAGGCATTGTCCACAAAGTATTCGTGGTGAAATTTTTACAGGGTAGTTCACCACTGCTTTCCCCAACCCCCCAATTTTATCCGGGCTCGTGACCAGCATATGGCTGGGATGTATTCATGACTGTAATCCATGTGTGTTCAGGAGCTGGCCCGCCTGCTCCAGGAGACGAAAAACCCGAGCCTCTGGGTGAAAAACCTTGACTGAGCTACGGAGGCTCTATCAGGACTCTAGAAAAACTAATAGATTGTATGAGATCTAGCACAGAGAGTCAGGAAACTAAATTATAAAGGGAGGAATGGTGTGAATGTAAGAGCAACAATGTTATTTAAATAAGTTGATGCCAGAAATGTGCTTTCTAATGGAAATGTTCACGAAGAGAGAATGATTTCGACTTCGTGTTTGTCCAGTTTGGACCCATGCAATGATTTCTACATGTATAAGGCACTAGGTCCGTGCAGCTAGCCTAGTGGCTATGCGCTTCGCAACCATATGCCTGGGGAAGGAGTGTCCAAGGTTCGATTCCTGTTGACAACGTGAGGAGTTCAAGGATCTTCCTCAGCCATAACCCAAGCCAGTCTTGGGCATGGACAGCAGGATTTTTCCCCAGTTTATTTTGGGGGTTTTCCTCCCGAAAAGCACTTTTATCATCTTTAATTACTTTACAGTCCTATTTCCTCCATTTCTAAGTTTTTTAAATAACCTCCAGAACATTTTTCTATCATCCTGATATTTATTTTCTATGCTCTTACCAAAGTCTTTCCATGGTTTTTATTTAACAAGTTTTACACAGTGCTTCATTTTCTTACATTCTGCATTATGGATCACCACACAGAATGGTTTCAATCTTTATTGAGATTTCATCCATGTAGGCATTAATGCAGAAGTCTTATGACTTCTGCATTAATTTAATTGATTTTCAATCTTTTATGCTTAGATTAAAACAAGAATATAATTTCTTGTCTAGTACATTTATAAAGATAAAAGAAAGCTAATCTGATTAATATTCAGTATTGATCTGATATATATATATATATATACACACATATGACATCAGCTCAGAAGAGGCAAGTCTGTGTTCTTTAAGGTGATCACTTCTTATACAGAAGCCTTTGAAGGTGATGGGATTGTGGTCCTACTGGAAGATGTGTTTAGTTCTGAATATAACATTTCAAATTAACTGATAATAAATATATTTATTTAAGCATTTCTTAGCACACAAAAAAATCACTACTTACAATTATAATTCTTGCTTTTCTCTAAATGCATCAGCTTTCTGAAGACCCTCTTTCAAAAATGAAAGATAACTTTTTTCTACAGGATCACTAAAACTCAAAATAATACATAATTTCAAATTAGCCTGTTTGTATGCATGGAAATAAATTACTCTACTTGAATTATATATATATATATATATATATATAAACATTTAGAAAAAATATTAATTATCACTTAAAAAATGTTTTGTAAGACTAATAACAAGATTAATTTTTATGGCTATTTTGCCTATTTTTCTTTAGAAGCACACCTTATAATAACATCATTGTTACTCAATTCTCTAAAGCAAAGAATTGAGCTTTAAAGAATTGGGTAAAAAGCCAATGACATTATACAAGGGGTACTCCTAAAGAAAAATAGGCAAAATAGCTATAAAAATTAATATTAATTTAGAGGAGTAGCATGGAAAATTTCCTGGAAATAACATTTCTAATAACAAGAGCCCAAATCCAAGTATTTACATAGTGTACTATATTTACGATAGCAAGAAAATATATAATGGTTAAAAATCATATATATTTAAGTGTTGACAAATGTTTCAATTCCTTTCATATGCATCTTTACATGTCTCTCACTTGCAATCAGCAAGAGGTTAGTGTTTAATGTTTTTTCTTCCTGGCACAAAAACTCTTACATTTTTAAAAAAATATAATCTTTGGTTGAAGTAGCCTGCTTTTCAATAAACACAGGAAATATCATCATGATTAAGTTTACATTATTATTCATCTCCTATCAACAATTTCACTCCAAGTCAATCTATTACATGTGAGCACTTCGATATTGTCATATCTAACATTCCATGCTTTTAGGGCACTTCTGACCAACTCAATCAACCTAGACCTTGATCTTCCTCTGGGTCTCTTTCCTGCCATCTTGGCATCAAACACATGTTTTACTAACCTTTCTTCACTCATTATATTTAGATTAGCTCTGCTGACACATTCTTGAATGCTAACAATGTCAAGTTCCTTTCTAATATCTTCATTTTTAACATGATTCTGCCATTGACACCATCAGTTCACTCCCCTAATTTTTTCAGAACCCTCATATCTGTAGCCCTTGCTCAAGTGCTTTATTTCTAACCCAACTCTCAGATGCATAACTTAAATCTGGTTTAAACACGGTCTTATATACTGTTAGTTTGTATTTTGGGTAATTTCTCTCTTATTCCATTATTCAGCTGGCTACCCACCATACCAATTTTGCTTATTCTGTTGTTTATTTCCAGATTTAAAATGCCATCTTCACAAAAACTGTGCCTAAATAGCTGAAATATTTTACCTGTTCTGTAGGCTTTTCATTCAAGAATGCAGGTGATGTGTTTCTATGCTACTGCATATTTTCATAGTTTGGTCTTTTTATTGCTGATTTTCATGCTTAAAATTGTTACAGCTGCTATTCAACTGGGTTAGTGAAACCTGGAGACTTGCACTAGATGTGTTTAGGAGTACATCATCATCTGCATAAAGCAAAGAGCTAAGTTTGACATTCCCAATTTAATATAAGGCTTGATGCCACTTTCTTTCAAAATGTGATCCGTATAGATGATGAATAAGACAAAAAATACTAGTCATGGTGGTGGCGGTAGTGGACAGTAGATGGCATTGGTGTAGATGATGATGGTAGTAGCAGTTCAGTTCAGTTGGTGGAGGCAGGGAGTTATAAAATAGGTGCCCTCCCTCAATGAGTCTTTGGAATCCTTGGAGGTGTCACGAAATAATAATAATCCTTTATCCAAGTGTAAACAAACAAAGTTTGCACACGAAGTGCTGCTAATTCCCTGGGGTATTTCTTCAAGACGTGGTGATATGTTGTCAAGTCCAAATGCCTTATTAACATCAAGCTTACTTAATTCCTCACGTATCTCCTGCTCACTCACTATAAGTCCCTCCTCAACTACCATATTCCATGCTCTGGCTTCTCATGATGAAAAACCTCAATAAACTGCTGACTGAATAGTTCAACTATATTCTCTGCATCAGTTACCAATCTACCACTGTCATCAATAACATCATCCTCCTATAGTGATTCTTTTGCTTGCTAGATATCGAAAGAACTCACTAGGATTTTTCTTGGCCTGGTTGGCCAATTTCTGCTCATGTGTCTTTTACTGAGTCACTTACTGGCCTGCTTTTTTTTATTCATTTTTTTCATGCAACTGATTATTACTAATATTCATCTTATATTGTCATAGTGTCATCTTCCATATTTCATATTTAATTCCTTTGTTCATCCATTTTATTCATACCTTCATTAGCCTTTTCACTTTTGGAATAAACTCAAGCATTGCTGCTGTTAAATATCTCTTGATCGGTGTCCAAGCAGTATCTGTCTCCTTTCCATCTAATAGCTCCCAGTTGTCTCCTAAGCTCTTCATAATCACTCTTACCAAATGGGTGATTCGACATTCCATTTGCAATCACATCCTCTGATGTGATTTATCTATCTACTCCAGCTGCCTTTCCACATTTCAGATATTTGAAGGCTTTTTCCCCCTGCATCAAGTGCTGATGTTATTCCTGACTACATTCCTCTTGAATCTTTTTTATCAACCTTTTGTCTTCTTGTTTCATTTAACAATCTTTCAAATTAATTACTGCAGACATCTAGACTATCTTTGCTTCTTATGTCATTTTTTCCACTATCTGATTCCTTTTACTCCTTCATTCATATGTGAGCATTTTTTTTTCAATACAAAACATTTTCTCTTGATTTATCATCTCTCTTTTTTTATCAAATTCTTCCCTTTTGTTCAGCTGCTTTTACAAATTGCTTCATTTTCCTACATTTTTGGCTGTGTTCTATTAAAGCACATGCTGACTTACTTGCCAGGAACTTTTAGTAGCCTTTCTTCTTTTCTATGACTGTTCATTAATTCCGAGTCAACCATGAAGTTGACTCAGAATTAGTCAACTTCATGGTTATGCTTGTCGTTGTAATCAATTTCACTACATGGCTGAATCAATCACTGCTTTCTTCAGAGTCTACCAACAATGCATCTCAAGGTTGGTTTTTATTTTCAAACTCTTTCTCCCCCCCCCCCCCCACTAATATCTGTATATTTGTGTCTACAGTTCACTTCTAAAAGTGAACTGTAGACACAAATATACAGATAAATATAAATATGAACTGCTTGACTTTTTAACATGAAATGATGATGGTTTAACCCATCCAAATATGTGGGGAATTCTGATCCTAAGTATTTGCAATTTGTTTTGCTTTATTTTTAATACACTACTGTTATTTGTGCTATGCATAATTTGTCAGATTGGAATCATTTCAAGTGGAATAATGAAATTAATGAATAATAAATTCCTTTCATCTATCAGCATGTTGCACTTGCCTCAAACAGTTAGCCAACTTCATGTTGGAAGTTTAATGGATTGTATACAGCACTCGGAAGGATTAAAACAGATTTTTAATACTTCCTATATTTTGTCTCAGTCACTGAGACATCGTCAGGGATTACATAAAAACCAATGTAACATATACACAAATACCACACAATACTAAGCTAACCACGTGGGTGACTCTAAACCCACATGGATTGTATACAATCCATAAGCCTCCAACATGATGTCCTCACAGCACTTAAGCCTCAACACATGGAGTTAGCCAACTGTTATATATTCATACTTTGTTTCAAATGTAGCTTCTATCACTGAAGACCAATAGTTATTCCTTCTGAACTAGTTGTTATCAATCAACAATTATACAGTTTTATTGTACTTATATATTTTCTTATACCATTTCTAAGTATATTATTGGATGCTGTCAATGACCAATACCAGTAGATTAACAACAGAAGTTGTGATGAAGATTAATTTGAAAATGTGGGTCAACATTTAAAAGTATATAAAGATAAAAATTAAACATCACTAGAACTTCTAGTATTTATTATTATTATTATTACTTGACACCTCCAAGGAGTCCAAAGACTCATTGAGGGAGGGCACCTACTCTACAACTCTGCTTCCACTGCTCAAATCCACCATCCACAATGAACCGCAATTACATTAATGCCATCTACCGACCACCACTACTAGTATTTCCACAGATAATCAGAAACATCCACGCCTATGGTGGGATTTGAACCCACAGCCTTTTGGCTGGAGAGCGAATACACTAACCACTTGGCCAACCAGGCCGGCGAAAAATGTTCCTCCAGTCGGCGACTAGACTCAAACTTATAAGCCTTTTTCCATGTGGTCAAGCGCTGTAGAGTGCAAACACCACTTCTACTGAGCTACATAGGTCCTAAAAGTTTCTCTAGTCAGTGACTAGAATCAAACTAATGACATTCTCTCTTTGGGGGGGGGGGGGGTAGTGCTGAGGAATGCAAACACCACTTCTACTGAGCTACACAAGCTCAAAAAATCTTTTAACATAACATGGTTTCGATCCACGGACCTCATGGACTTCCACTGCACCACTGTGCTACTATTAGGTGGTAGATTGACCTCCCCGTCAATCCACCAACTACAATGAACTGCAACTACCATCATCATCACCGTCATCTACCGCCCACCACCACCACTAGTATTTCTACAGACAATCAAAAACATCCATGCACAAGGTGGAATTCGAACCTGCAGCCTTTTGGTTAGAGAGCAGATAGGCTAACCACTAGGCCAACATTTAAAATTAAAATCAATGACCAATACTAGCAGATTAACTACAGAAATTGTGATGAAGATTAATTTGAAAATGTGGGTCAACATTTAAAAGTATATAAAGATAAAAATTAAACATCACTAAAACTTCTAGCATTTAAAATTAAAAATGTACTTTTTTATGTGGTTCTCGCCCCACGAAAGGTTATTAGTAAACCTATGGAAAGTTTGTACCGTGGGTGGGCTAAATATCTCCCCCTTTTATCTATTTCATATATTTTTTTTGTAATTTTATTCTGTTTTTACATAATCTGGAAATAATGCTCTAAAGATCAAACATGAAACTTTTTCAAGCCACTTCAGGCCTCCAATAAGCAGGGTTGTGGTCTCACACAGGGAAGATAATGGATGAAATAATAATGGATGGATGATTATGGGAAGATAATGGATGAAAACAGTCGATTAGTATCTCTGAAGAGGAGGCAGTTACTAATCTACTATTTAAAGGTGAGTCCCAAAGGAGTGAAAAGAGGGTAAAATTGTTCCGTTTCACAAAGGAAGTAAAACTAACGCTACGAGGTATAGGCTAATTTGTGTCCGGAGCGTGGTGAAATGTTTGAGAGTTAATGAGGACAAGGATACAGAACTGGACACAATTCGCTTAAGTGCTACAATGACAACGTATGAGTATCAGACAAGGGAGAAGCATATACAGAGGTATATTTATCATTATATAATTTTTACAGACATATCTCCATGGAGTCAGAAGTCTCATAGTGAGAGACTCATACTAATCATTATTCACCACACTCTTACATAACTTCCAGGGATGAACCTTCTAATTTTCTCTCTCTATTCATCTTGTATTAAAATTTTTCTTTTGTGTCAATCTTATAGAACCTCTTCAGTGACTTATAAGTTTCTGTCATATCCCATCATTTTTGGTCTCTCAACTAAACTTTACAACCTACATAGCTTCAATCTATTCTCATAATGAGTATTCTACAGAAATGCCATCAGCTTGGTCACTCATCTCTGGATCCTCTTCACCACCTTCTGATGCCCAAGAAACTCAGGTGACCAAATCTGTGAATAGTAGTCAAGATGTAGATAAATCATAACTTCATAAAGAGAGATAATAATTTCCTCCCTACCTTTAGTTTTCAGTGTGTTCTTCAACATCCAAGTTGAAGAACTTGGAGATATTTTACCAACGTTTGCAATATACCCATTTTCACACTCTATCCACTACCACCCCCAAATCCCTAGCCTCATCAATTTCCTGTATTCCAGTATACTATCAATGTAATACATAGTATGCAATCTTTTCATCCTGAAGTGCATAATCTTACATTCTGCAGGATAAATTGACAACAGTTATCTTTTGATCACATTGCAAATTTACTTAAAACATCCTACAGGATATCGACATCACCATTATCAACTATTCCCCTCCCCTCCCAACTTTTGCATCATGCAAACAACTGAATATCTTCCTTTAAATCATTCCCTATATCATTAGGTACAAATTAAAGAGTAGTGACTCTAGTAGAGAGCCTTGAGGCACTTTATTAGCCATCCTCATTCTCCTAGATTTCATTCCAGCACATACTAATCTCTGATGCTTGTCTGTTGGGTAATCCCCTATCAATGTCACCAACTTTACATCCATTTCCATTTGCTCCAATTAATGTTACAGTTTTCTATCTGACAGTCTGTCAATGCCTTTGCAAGGTTCACCAGTTTCATGGTGTAGCCATTTCCCTTATCCAATTCAGCTGTCTGCAAGCTGTATACAAGACGGTGTTCAAACCAGTTTTAACTTATGGATCTGAGAGCTGGGTCAGAAGTAAAACACTTGACCAAAGACTAGAGACTGCAGATATGAGAGTCCTGAGAAAAATTAGAGGTGTGAATAGATGGCATCAATGGCAATATCATATTAAAAACAAGGATATTAGGAAAGAACTTGACATTGTCAGCATCCAGGAATGCATTAGCAGAGCTAATCTCAGGTGGTATGCTCACTTAAACAGAATGGGCGAGGAAAGATTAGCAAAACAAGTGTTCTCTGCCAGGTTGGCAGGAAAACGACCCAGAGGAAGACCAAGATATAGGTGGACTGATACAGTACAAAGTGGCTTAGATGATAGAAATATAAGATCTAATAATGTTGGAGTCTTGACAAGTAACAGACTGATTTGGAGAAAAATTGTAGATAGGAAGTTAGTGATGATGTAAATTTTTCACGTAGTACTATCATATCCTGTACACTCCCTCGAGGGTACCTGGCAGGAATTTGATGATGATGATGATTTTGAATTAAGCTGTCACTATTATAAAATGTGATGCTGCCCACAATAGAATATCATATTTCTATCCACTCACCCCTAGATCTTAGCTTTAACCAATTTTCCCAATACTTTAACCACAACTCCTGAGATAATAATTGGTCTATAGACTGCTGACTATAGTAATACCATCATTGTTCCCTATATCCGAGGCACCTAAGAAAAAAAAATATCCAGTACTCCAAAAAAAAAAAAAAAAAGTATAATCTCTGCCATACCCTTATCTGAAGTTTGTTGCTCTTATCCACTCTCCTAAGTATCTTTCTTTCCTCTCTCTGTTCCAGGTGTTGACAAGGTTTCTTGTTCTTGCAAAGTATTATATTATGGTCAAACTGGGAGATCTGCTAACATCTGCCTAGAAGAACACAAGAAATACATCCACTGCCATAACTATGGTCAGTCAGGTCTAGCTGACCGTGCTTTAGATGCCTTGCATAAAAAAAAAAACACTATGCTTCACTGCAACAAATACAAACTTGAAAGACTCTTTAGAATTAGTAGCAGGTTTAAAAATCCAACTGAATCTCAATAAATATGGTTCCTAAACTTTTCAAGATTTTGGAAACTAATTCTTAGGCCTCCTGCCCAGCAGCTAAGGCTAGCCAACAGCAACCATAGGTGGTGCCCCCCCCCATAGGATTTTAGGCTTTTGGTCTCAACTTTTTTCCCCACTTACTGTTTTGTGCATTTCTGTGTATGTTTTTATAATTTTAATATTGCATCCCTGATGATGTGTCAGTGCCTGAGATAAAAAATATAGTTCAATTAAACTTGTGTTTAATTATTTGTGTGTGCTATATTCATTCCATTTAATTTTCATGGAGCCACTTTTATGTAATGGAAATATCTTATCCTCTTTCCACTCCTTTGGAACTGTGTCTGAGCTGACATCGTTAAACAATTCTATCAGAGACATTGCCAGTTCTCATGTACAAGGGTTGACATGCCATCCAGTCCCGTTACTGTATTCACACTGATATTTTTCAACATATTGAGAACCTCCGGTTTGTCTACATCAATTCTCACATTACTCTCTATCACATCAGGAACTATTTGTTCTGCTTCTGTCACATTTCTACCATCAGTAATGATTAAAGTTATTCTTCCATAATCATTCTTCTTCTTACTTGCTACTTAGTAAAAGGAAGCTAATTTTTCTCATAATCTGATTTACCCTTCCTTACCATACTAGTCACCTACACTTTATGCTGATCACCTTTCCTTATTTTTTTCATGATGTTTTCTTTTCTCATAGCTCTGCTTTATATCACTACTCACACACTCATCTAGTTGATCTATCCCACCCCCATCTGCTTTATCCTTTTGGGATTGGGATAATTTCTTATATCTGAACTTTTCTGTCACAATTTCATGAATGAAATTTCTGGGAATTCAAAAGAAAGTTCGGTAATTCGAAAATAACGATCCTCAAGAATTTTGGTGTTCACACTTTTCACCAGATTGCCTGTTGCTACATTTAGCCAGCTACTGTACTTTTTATTGTGAACATTGTTGTGCCTTTCTTTAAACAAATGACACCATTGACTAACCTTACTGTCACTCATTAAGCAATGTTCATAAACCTTATATAGTCGTTGTTTTCTACAGTACTATTGTTTTCCACCCACAAAAATTGAATCACACCATGAACCTCACAACTAGATTGATTTTTTTTTCACAGCCCTCATAAATTATTTGTAGACAAACAATAACGCAATGAAAGTAAAATGGTCACCAGCTAGCAAATGAGTCACTCTATGCTACCACAAATGTGCGACTCCTCTCCCATAGCTTATTTGACAGTAAATTCTGAATGGACCTTACTGCCTGGAACTGCCTAGTATTATATGTAAGCCTTTAGAGTATCTTTTGCTAAATAAACTCAGTAAAAATAACTTATAGTTCTTATAGTACAATTTTCCAGATAACTGCAGCCAAGAGGCTACTATCAACCTTGAGCAGAAATAAATACACTACCAGAATGAAGAATGGTGAATGTCAGCACATCACATAGATAATCCATCTAATAAAATGAGATATTTTTAATTAGAAAATGAATTAGACTAGAGTCTTCACTCTGCTGCTTGAAGTCCAATATGCACTAAACACAAATATGTGAGTCACTAGGAAAGATAAAGAAAACTCTACCAAGGCCATACACTCCTTGATCAAATCACTAGGATACTATATCAGTATTTTACAAAACAGGATTCTTCGTATCCCAAGTCTAAACTGCAAAGTATCACAAGCTTCCAATAACACGCACTACACTTAAGAGACTTCTAGTCCTCGATACACCACTACCTTTCTGACAGCTCAGCATACGAGTCTTTATTTTAATCAAAAGTGAAGGTGCCATGTACTAGATTCCTAAGTACTAGGAATGAGGAGAATTTAGCATTTTAACTGCAGTAGGTAAAGAAATATCATGCAACAAAATGACACACTTACTAATATAAAGAAAGCATAATAAAAAATATGTATGTACAGGATTTCTCAATTATCTGACCCTCAAACGAACCTTCAATTAACTGACCTCTGAATGGGTTAGTTACGTCAAATGACTTTTGGTACAGCAAAATGATTTCTGGTGTGTGTGTGTGTGTGTGCATACATACACATAGATAAAAATACATGCAAAAAATAGATACAGAATTTTTAAAATAGTTTTAAAATTACTGTACTTACAAACAAGAATTTTATAGTTTTCAATCATAATTACCCAGTCAGAGATGCATCAATGGTGTCATCCAGAAAGTCCAGCAATGTGTTTGCATTGATACTGTGAATTACAGTTCCATCTGGAAAAAGAATTAGAGATTCTACAGGAAAATTGTAATATCCAAGTAAATGATGAGCCATCTTAGCTTGTTCTGGATCTGCACTTTCTTTAAGAGCCTAAGAAATAAATATATTAAGTAATATATTGCTCATGTAGAGAATTATTATTTTTATATCAATTCCACACACACACACACACACACACACACACACACACACACACACACACACACACACACACACACGAGGTCACACACAACCCATAACAATGCCAGGTTGGAGGCAAGTAGTTAAGAAGAAAACGAAAACTTGGGGGTTGTATTTATTGAGGAAAATAGTATGAGGAAGGCTGTTATAAAGAACAGAGGTCGATGGTGAGTGGCTGCTCATGTTCTTATATGATTAGAGGAAAGTAGAAGAATGGTCATGGACTTGGTAGACAAAATGCATATAAGTGCAAATTCTGTATATAATCAAGAATTCTTATGGAGGATTTGGAGTGTGCCATCCCAAATGCGAGAACATTTAAAAATGAACATTCTAAGATTAGACAGATTTGGGATTTATGAAATGTCAGAAGATGAGCAGGAGAGAACTCTGCTTAGAATGAAAAAGAAGACAGTTTTTTTTCTTTTTTGGAGATGATGCTACGTTTATGTGACCTATGATGGTTTGAAGAATAATGTAGATATCATCCAGTATCTGGCTTTTTGTAAATGGACAGTTTGAAATTGTTATCTTGTCTCTTCACCAGGATGTCTAAGAAGTGCAGTTGTTTGTTATTTTATTATGATATCTACATTATTCTTCAAACCATCATAGGTCACATAAACATAGCATCATCCACATGTTGGGAAATAGAGTCTGCAAATTTGTCTCAAATGAAAACGAGGTTCAGAGAGAACTGTCTCAAATTTATACAACATTATCTCAAAATGGATATCCTCTAAACATTATCAACAAATTCCTGTATAAAGATAACCACTGACAACAAGAAACGGTCTCCCAGCAGGTTTCAACGGTCGCCATCCCCTTTATGGGTTTGGTTTCCACCAATATAGTGAGATCGTTAAAAGTTCATAACACCAGAGTTGCATTTAAACCAACTACTAGCATTAGACAGGTGTTAAGGTCTCCTAAGAATAGTGTTCCATTTTACAGTATTCAGGTGTGTATAATATTCCATGTACATGTGGCCTCTCCTACATTGGACAAACTTAAAGAAGCCTCGAAATCAGACAGAAAGAACATGTTGGAGATGTCAATCATAATAGGATGATCACCTCCGGTTTAGCGCATCACTTTTCAACTTCTAACCATTCTATAGATTGGGAAAATAGTTCTATGCCCTACATAGACGATGATTTCAGACACCAATTATTCAAAGAAGCAACAGTAGTCCTACGAACAGGCAGCAACCTCAACAGAAATCAAGGTGCCATATTGAATGAGACTTGAAAAAATTTATTCAATTCACTCAGTTTGACGGAACTACAGTACGCCAACAATCATATAACGCGTGCTCATGCAACGTGCGTTCAGGGCACAGACTAAAGATTTGCAATACATGCTGACATTGTCACGTGAACGTATCAACTTAGCTACCTTATAGTTACTAACAGTTTTGTATTCTTTATACTTTGTGCATTTATCATTTTTTGTGTTTACCATTCAAGCTTTGAGAAAGTTAGACAGTTGCTAGCGAAACTGGTAGGAGTTATTATATTATTATTATTATTATTATTATTTGACATCTCCAGGGAGTCCAAAGACTCATCGAGGGAGGGCACCTGATCTACACCCCTGTCTCCACCACTCAATCCACCAACTGACTGCAACTACGCCAACGCTATCTACTGCCGACAACCACCACTAGTATTTCAGAAGACAATCACAAACATCCATGCCCACGGTGTGATATAGTATGGTGATTCAATCTTAAAATTTGCACTTGCCAAGGGAGTCAGTACTTCTAGTTTCCCAGGGGAAAAAATAAAAGATATGATGAACGTAATTGAAAAACATAAGAAAAGTAAAAGAAATTGTAGTTCTGGTAGGAACTAATAATTTAAGTAGTGACAAATATAGCATGAGAGAGGATATGAAAGGTATGTGGAGTGTGTTTGATGGCAGAAAAGACTTGTATAAGAGAGATGGCCTGCTCTTTAATTCATTTGGCATCAGGAGCCTGGAAAATTATTTGCTGGGATGAGACATTTATTGGGGGGGGGGTGCTTAAGGGTCAAAGCTATATAACTGAGAGGAGACTTCCACATAGCCTTTAAAGGAATGCAGAGAACCGACTACGGTTTCTGACCTAACGTCCAATCTTCACCTTCTCGTGGTGCACTCTGTTAGGTATCTATTTGGATACTGAAGGAATGAGAATGGGCTGACAATTTGGGATTTAGCCGACCAAATTGTATTCTCATTGGCTTAAACCAAAATATTAAATGATGGTACAACATGCCAGAATTTCATGCCGGCAGGGGAGTCGCCCAGTTAAACAAGGCCCCCATTGTTTTCACCAGGGAACCAGTGCAAAAAACGAAAAGTCAGTTACTGGAACAAATCCTAAAACCCACCCCAACTGAATATCAACAGAGTTCAAGATTGGTACTATCGACATAAGAAGCATGAATGGCAAAGAAATGGAGCTAGCTGAGGAATTGCATAAGTACCAGATCGACATAATAGGGGTGACTGAAACAAAAAAGGCAAAAACTGGTGAGATCTTTCTGAGCAATAAATACAAAATGTTATATTCAGGCAATGAAAATCAAGGAAAAGGAGTAATAGCCATAGTATTCAACACTAAATACGAGGCTAATCTTCTTGAATGTCAGGCAGTCTGAAGTAGAGTGATGTGGGCAAATATCGGAATGGGGAACTGGACAATGAGACTTATTTGTGTCATGGTCCCACAAAAGTTCTACTAAGGTAGAAGTGGAGGAATTTTTTGAGGCTTTAGGGAAAGCAACTGACACAATGAAAAAGGAAAAGTTGGTCCTTGTTGGGGATCTAAATAGCAGAGTAGGAAATGATTGTCTGTCAGACATACAAAAATATATTGGGAAAATTTGGAGAAAAGAGCAAAGCTAATAAAAATGGCAAATACCTGTTGGATTTCTGCTCAGGACATGGACTGGTAATTACTAACACCATGTTCCAACATAAAAATGTGCACAAATTGACATGGAGAGAAGAGGCTAGGAATAAGAAAAGTCTCATTGACTATGTTATTGTTGATAGTGATGTTTTCTCCCTGGTGCAGGACACCAGAGTGTACAGAGAATTTGAAATTGGAAGTAATCACTATTTAGTCTTGAGCAGGATAAAATTAAATTTCATATTGAAAAGAATAAAATGTAAGAAAGTTTTAAAGCGAATAAAAGTTCAGCAGCTCTCAGATATGAACTGTAGACTAAAATACACAAAGATTATTGAAGAAAAAATGAAAGAGTTTGAGAACAGGAACCAAGCCTTGGAGATTCAGTGGCAAGCCTTGAAGGAAACCCTGATTGATTCAGCCAGAGAGGCATGTGGTGAGGTTGTCTGCAATGATAGAAAAATCAGACCTCCATGGTGGACACAAGACGTTAAAGAGGCAGTGAAGGAAAAGAAGAAAGCATATCAAAAGTTCCTGGCAAATAGCTCAGCTTGTGCTCTTAGACAATACAGACAAATGTAAGAAAGGTAAACTCTGTGTAAAACTAGCTAAACAGAAGTCATGGGAGGGCTTTGGTAAGAACATAGAAAATAAATATCAAGAAGGTGGCAAGATATTCTGGAGGTTGTTGAAGAAGCGCAGAAATGGAGGAAAGAGTGCTGCAAAAAGAAATAGAGATGATAAAGGTGACATGAAAGCTGGAGAAAAAGATATCCTTGAAGTATGAAGTAATTACTTCAAAAAATTACTAAATGAAACAAGCAGTGATGACAGCACAGTGGCAAAAAAACACTGATCAGGCTAGCAGTCAGGAATACATATCCATACTTGAAGTAGAAAAAGCCATCAAAAGCCTGAAATGTGGAAAGGTAGCAGGAGTAGATGATATTCAACCAGAAATGTCAAGTATGGAGGTATAAGAGTCTTACAGTGGCTGTACTGCATAGTTCAGAAGGCCTGGACAGAGGGAGGATGAATTCCAGATGATTGGAGTAGTGCTCTCATAGTACTCATATATATAAAAAGGGAAATAAAACTGAATGTGATTACAGAAGTATTTCTCTACTGAGTGTTCCTGGTAAGATTTACGCAAGTATACTTGAGAAATGATTGGGAATGATTGTGGAAGGGAAGCTTCCACAATCATTTGAATTCAGACCAAATAGAGGCTATCAGGATCAGATTTTCACTTTACGACAGATAGTTGAGAAATCATGGGAATATAACAAAGATCTGTATTTAAGTTTTGTAGATCTGGAAAAGGCATATGACAAAGTGCCAAGAGAGAAGCTATTCAAAATGCTACAGTTATATAGTCTCAATGGGGCATTATATCAAGCAATACTTAGTCTTTATTTGAGTTGTAAGTCAGCAGTTAGAATTGAAGGAACTACAGGAAGGTGGTTTAATCTTAGATCTGGTGTCAGACAAGGATGTACATTATCCCCTCTGTTATTCATTATCTATATGGATCACATTATGAAGGAAAGCGGTATTAAACATGATATCAAAATTGGAGATGTTAATGTCAGCTCTTTGCTTTATGCAGACTATGTTATACTTCTAAATAAATCTGCTACAAGTCTGCAAGATTCCCTGACTAAATTGAATAACTGTTGTAATAGATATGGTATGAAGGTCAGCATTAAAAAGCATATCAACAACAGAATCAACAAAGCTGGTATGGTAGGAAGTTAACTGAATAAATTTATATGGGATAAGAGAAAAATTAGCCAAAACACTAAATTAGCTGTATACAAGAACTGTTCAAACTAATTTTAACTTATGGATCTGAGAGCTGGGTCAGAAGTAAAACAGTTGACCAAAGACTAGAGACCGCAATATGAGAGTCCCGAGAAAGATTAGGGACATGAACAGATGGCATGAATGGCAATATCATATTAAAAACAAGGATATTAGGAAAGAACATGACATTGTCAGCATCCAGGAATGTATTAACAGAGGTAATCTCAAGTGGTATGGTTACTTAAAGAGAATGAAAGAGGTAAGATGAGCAAAAGAAGTGTTCTCTGCCAAGTTTGCAGGAAAAAGACCTAGAAGAAGACCAAGATATAGGTGGATTGATACAGTAAAAAGTGCCTTAGAAGACAGAAATATAAGCTCTGATAATATTGGAGTCTTGACAGGTAATAAACTGATTTGGAGGAAAATTGTAGATAGGAAGTTAGTAATGATGTAAATTTCTCATGTAGTACTATTGTATCCTGTATGCTTCTTGAGGATATATATCAGGAATTTGATGATGATGATGGGAGGAAACATAATGAAGAGTCGGGGTATACTAGATCATCAAGGAAGGAATGGAAAAAATGTGTCTGTGAAAGTTGGTATGCAAACCTGATAAAGATACGAGTGGCTTCAAACATGGTTATGTATCTTGTGAAGAGGTGGAAATATATGCTTTGGGTTCAGACATTTTGAGTATGTCTGAGGATGAAAAAGAGAAAGTTCTACAACAAGATCAAAAATGGATCTATTCTATGGTTGTTTGAAATGATCGTTAAAACCTAATTTTGGAAATTTCTTAAGGAGAGATTGCTGCAACAATCCCTACCGATCTTGATACATTCACCCATACAGTGGCAAGCCAACACATTGCTAGGATCAGCTTGTCTCCATATGTGTTCAGTTGGTGAATTCAATCACAAAAATTCGTAGAGCCTCTGTAGGTCAGTCGGTATAGACGAAGTCCTTTTGTTGGAAACACCTGGGTTCGATTCCTGTCAATGACGTGAGGAACTTTATTTGGTCTCTTTAGACTAAAATTGAGTTAGCTGGTCTCATACAGAGATAGAGGATTCCCCCCCCCCGGAAACTCAGGTTAAAAATCATGCATAATTGGAAGCTGGGAATGAATACTGTTAAGAAGGAAATGAGTTCAAGATTTTTCTCTCATGCAGTGAGTGATTAGAATGGGATTGCGATTGGATGTTGTGTGCGCTAGCAATGTGAATGAATTCAAGAACAAGTATGACAGCTGGTTTGTGTAGTGTAGTATGTGATCTTCCTTGATGAGTCAATGATTCCCTGGAGGTTTTTCTTAATAATAATATTTTCTTATAATGCCTTAGCACATTTGTTGAAAATTTAAGGTTTGGATAATGGGAGGGAATTCTGAATGGAGTGAAAAATTAAGATTTCCTCCCAGTAAGAATAATATCTGTGACTTGATCAGAGCAAGTTTTGCATCAAGAAAAGTAGAAAAGCATACAGAAAAAGATAAATAAAAGAAAGGATGAAGGGAAGTTCCAAATGTCATTCTACTTTCTCTGTAATGCTAAAGGACAAGATGCTAAAAATGGATAAGGGAAGGACTTTCCTTAGAAGAGGAAATTTTTACACCGGATTATGGTCTGAATTAGTAAATAAGATAGGTGATCGCTACAGTTAAGTATACTTGGAAAGAGATCTGGTTAAGAAACATCAAGAATGCTGGGAGAGCAGAGTGTTACCTGGTAACCGCATGATTTGTATTCAATCACTGCTTATTGCAAATATTTAATCTTTTACAGCTTGACTAACAGAATAGGAAAAGGGAAGACAGTAGGAGTGAGTGTGTGAGTAATATTAAAGTCACCAGAGTTTGGAGAGAGAGAGAGGGGGGAAGATAGCAGATGGATGTCACAGAATGGTGCAAGGAAGCCTTAAGCCAAACAATGTCAAAAAGAATTTTAAATTTGGTATTCTGGTATGAAATACAGGATTACACAAATGCCTCTGTGATTCCTGTTTTGTATGATTCTGAATATATTGTTATTTGGAAAATGAAGATTGTAAAGTGCTTTGATGTAGCTGAATTTTAATTTAAGCTTTTTACTAAAAACAGATTACAGTTTGTTTATCCCACAAATGTTGGTCAAGTGTGAAATGACTTGAAATGTGAAAGTGATTTACTGGTTGAATTTATTATGCTTTTATAGTTTTTTTTGTTTTGTTTTTTTGTGAGAGGTTTTCTATAATTATAGTAATATTTAATTATATGAATTTTCTTATCATGGTTGAAGAAGAGTTAATTACAAGACTAGTAACATGCAGTGGAGAAGATTCTGGACATGCCAGCAATGCACAAAGCACCTGGTCTCCTTGCATTAATATAGCTTTGCTAGTGCTCCCACCACATTCTACTTAGACACCATGCAGGCTTGGTTCTGAATGGGAGCAGGATCCTGCAATAGATGATCAGAAAGCCTCCCAATGCATTACCATTATACTGGTTTGATTCTATGTACCATCTACTGACCAGCTTGTGGAAGCACTTTAATGCTGCACCACTGGATGAAGGTAGTTCTGGATCTCCAGAGTAGAGTATTTGGTTGACCTTGAAGGTACTTACACTGCATATAAGGAATGTGTGTGTGTGGGGGGGGATACAAAACCCAGAACCTTACTCCGAGAATAAACATGAGATCAGCTACTTCAAACACCATCCAACTTATTATGCAAGATGGTGTTTCCTTGGGAAGTTCAGGTAATTTATCACCTACCAGATCTGGTTCCCCCCCCCCCAGTACTATGCAGGTATTCTTTTGCAGTAATAATAAATGATAAAACTTATTAAAATAAATATATTCAAGATATATATATTTTAATAAAAAGCAAACGCTGTTGACTTTTAGAAATTGCAAAAAAAAACAATTTATGCAAATATTTCATTCTAGTTCTCAAGGAACATATTACAGACTAACATATAGATTCTGATCAACAACTTTTTGCCAAATTGGTTTATTAGTTTTCTACATATATATTACAATATAAGAAAAAAAAAAGTAATTACCTGCAATTCTAAAACTAATGACCAAGAATTAATAAAATGCTGTTGTAATAACTGTATAACAGGTGGACTTGCAAGAGCTCCATCTCGCAAAGTCCTCCCTGAACCTCAGCAAGACTGATCATCCAATGCTCCCCAAAGAAATATTGTATGGACAAGTTTCTTTTCAACTTTTGCTCTGCTTAAGGCTTCTGTCAAATCATAATACTTTACCTGTAATATAAATATATATTACAATTTGTATCTCAACATTAAAAAAAAATAGATGGAGATACTTAAAAAACAAAATTTGCTTGAATCAGTAATTAATAATTTTGATTACAATTTTATTTCATTAGGGGAGAAAAATATATATGTGATATATATGGTAATCCATCAATGAAAGGTTGAGAACCTCTAACTAATCAGCATCACAGGCAGACAAAAGACTAGACATCCTACTATGAAGATGGAGCATTTTTTTTTAAATACTACTTCAATTTTTCCAATATAAAAGGTGTCAAATTGGGTAATGAAAATCATCTACCACCTAAAGATTTTACAAGAGTCCATAACACAAGTTGAATTAAAACCTCTCAGCATATCAGCAGCAAAGTACAAGAATTATCCACTAAAATCAGCATTACAGATTTAAAAAATATACATATATATATTTTTTTCAAGGAATTACAGAAGGCAGCAGACAGAAAAAAAAAAGGAAAAGTTGGTGCTTGTTGGAGATCTGAAAAAGTAGGAAATGATTACCAGAATATAGAAATCTTTTTGGTTTGAAAATTTTGAGAAAAGAGCTAATAATATCTAATAATATGTTTGACCACTATGGGTCAATGATGTGTAATATACAGGCTCTCCCAGTCAAGTCAACCCCATATTCTCATTGGCCTGTTTCTACTAAAGGGATTCTGGCAACAGTGAGTATTCCTGCTGCAAAGGGAATTCCTGCTGAAATTACTGCAACTGGACCTAGTGGTAGATCACTTTCATCGCCTGGTGAAATATCACCCCACTTTACTCACTGGGACTTGAAGTGGTTACTACCATGCTTGGTCCCTTGATGGATATCACTCACACTGTTACATGTCGGGGAAGCAGGGAGCAGGTCTTGCTTTAGTAACCAATCCAGTATCACCTCTATCGAAGATACAGTAGTGAAGCAGTTCTGCAGAATGGTCACCAGTTAGTGTATGGGAATGATCGAGATGCTAATGGCATTTTTTAGGAGGCTTCCTGATCAACTGGCACATAATCTCGCTGCTGGACACTGGGTGCTCTCTCTGTACAAGCATGTTCAAGTGTCTATTTTTCTCCCATTGCATGATCCTCTTCTCTTTTTCTCAACACATTTTGAAATATCGAATATGAAACTAAGCCTAAATAAGTATAGTGTCTCTCAGTAAAACTAAAAAGTAAACCTCCCATCAAAATCCCCGCCCTAAAAAAAATTACTCAAAAAATCTCACAAAAAAACCTTCATATTCACTTTACCAACATCCGTCGCATCAACAATAACTTAAATGACATGACATACATCATCACCTTCAGTCATTCAAGCCTGATGTTCTGTTTCTGATTGAACCTCAAATTTCTGCAAAATCAACCAGAGCTCACCTTAACTGTCCAAATTACACCCTTTATGACTGCTTCCACCATAAAGGAAGTGCTTGTGCCTTTGTGCATTCTGATATTTCTTGCCACAACTATGAGAATTCAGTGAACAATTAGGAGAGAGAAAGAACAGACTGCATAAATGTCACAATCGTTTTAAAAGCAAGGATATTATGAATGAACTTTGCACTGTTAGCATGGTTATTTAAACAGAATGGATGCAAAAAACCTTTTTTTTTTTTACTCAGGATGAGAAAAAGGCCAAGATTTAGGTGGATTTGATTACAGCAAGAAGTTCCTTGGAAAACTGAAATATAACATCTGACAATATTTGAGTTCTGAGAGATAAAGATTAATTTGGAGGAAAATTGTCAATAAAAAAATTAATCCAGAAAGACCTGGGTTCGATTCGCGTCTGTGACGTGAGGAACCTTTTTCTGGTCTCTTTCGACTAAAGGTGAGTTAGCCGGTCTCATACAGAGGTAGGGGATTTTTTGTCCCCAAGAACACACATGGATTACAGTCATGAATATATCCCAGCCATATGCCAGTCCTGAGCGTGGAAAAAAATGGGGGGGGGGGAAGCAATGGTGAACTACCCTGTAAAAATCTCACCAGGAATACTTTGTGGGCAATGCTCACAGAGTCACCTACAGTCAGAAACGACTGAAAGGGAAAATCAGATCAGAGAGAATAATGTAAACTTTTGATGTAGTACTATCATCACATCCTGTTCACTCCTGAGGATATATATCAGGAATTTGATGCCACATGGAGACTGCTTGCTGAACAATTTAAGTGTTATTTGCTGCTAGTTTCATGTTACAGGACACTTTTCAGGCAGGTGAAATAAAAAAATGAAGTTGATATCACCTTAGCTGTGTTTTGCAAGAAACAAGCTAATGGTATGAGTAATACAGAATATTTGAAATAGATTAAGAATGTTGCATGCACGAGTCATAATGTATTACGATGACCAGCAATACGGTTTTTGATAAAAGTGACAAACCTGATGTAGGATTATGTCTTGTTTCTTGTTACATCGATTAAGGTATTTAATATTTCTGCTGATTCTTTGAACATTTTGTTGAAGAAATTGTAATCACTATAGGCTATTTTAGTACAATACCACAGTATTTGATTTTTCTTCTGTTGTTTCTAGTCCTGATTTATGCACACTATTTTTTTTTCCTCCATAGTTTTGGTGTGTTCTGACATGCATATATCTTCTTACCAGGCTTTTTGTCTCACTTAGAAATTCCACATAAACAATAATCTTTGGTATTCCTGTTTTTTTTTTTTTTTTTTTTTTTTTTTTGAATGGTGGTAAAAAGGAAATATTGTTGGAAGACAAAGGTGACTTGAGATATTGCTTACCAGGGAGAATGCCACTTTTATGTGAGATATTTCTTGATGCAATATCTCTTTTAGGATGATGTTCTCTACCATTTTTTTAATTATAATAATTTTCTGAAAGAATAAGAATGAAGTATTTGAGTACTTGGCTTCTTTTCTCATGTCTCATTGGGTATTTATAATACCAATATTTTGTGATGGATTGTGATAGAACATTACCTAAAGGGATCTTCCTGAGTGCCTTGGTTTTCTGTAGACTGAATGGCTAATCTTATTCTGTTCAGAGACCTCTAGGAGAGTGTTTTAAAAACGGCAGAGATCTACTGTTTTGTAATTTGATAGTGAACTTTGTGGGGATGAATTACATGATTTGTAAAGTCTTGTAATTATATTGTTGAGCCAAACCATATTATAAATACATCATCCACATAAAACAGCCACTTTAGGTTGTATCTATGGCCTTCCCCCACTACCAGGCCTATTTTTCAAATGATATCATAAACAATAAATTAAAGATGCCAAGAAATTATATTCTTGGTTTCATCCTTTATCCAAGTGTAAGCAAACAAAGTTTGCATGTGAAGTATCTTAATGACTGGGCTACTTGTGTGTATATATATATATAGAGAGAGAGAGAGAGAGGCTAATGACTTCATATCAATTGCCTTAGCATCCCATAATGCAAGGCACATATCCTTACAGACATGTATAATGTTAAGCATTATGGAAGAGCTACTACCCAGATTAGTTTCTTATAAATATAATTTCTTGGCATCTTTAATTTATAGTATAACCAAGTGAAAAAACTTTTGACATCTATAAATCCAGAGTATTTTAGTAATAAGGTGTGACACCTGACACCTTTTGACTACTTCTATAGGAAATATATGACTTCTACATTACTTCAACCTTCGTATCTCTTCTTGGGTCTGGCTCCCACAGATAAGACCTCAATAAAACATCTGAAGTTACCACAGCTTATAAAGAGTGCCAGACAAGAAAATCCCCAGGACCTGATGGTCTAGGTATAGAACTTTACACAAGGCCTGGGATTTTTTCTTCCCATTCTAGTATATTGTTTAATTCTTTTCTTTCAACAGGATACATACCAAATGAATTTAAAGCAAGCCATACCATCCTCAATCTAAAACTAATAGAAATCACACCATAATCAGCAGCTGGAGCCCTATTTCTCTATCTAATACCAACTACAAGATACTTTTCCGTATTATCCATAACAGGCTCAAAGGGAATGAGATACATAATTAAAAACATACAGGTGTATGGAGTTCCAGTGGGTTTCCTATTAGATCATGGGGAAGAGAATTTGACAATCAAAAATATTAGCTCAAAAAATTACCAATAGGAGAAATATTCAGGAGAAAATTACATTAATGTGAACTGGATAGTATTTGATTATGAAATGATTCAGAGTCAATGACAAACGAAGTTATTCAATGATGTTTATTTTGATCATTTCATAAAATAATGTGATACAAAAAACATATCACATGGAGCTGACGTGTTGCAAGGAGATCTGGATGATTAATGAAGGCCATATGCAATGTGTTTGCCTTTGTGCAAAACCAATAGATAATACTGCCATACAGAATGATCTACAGTGAAACTCAACTGATATATCGAAAGGTTTTACACATGATGTGTGATTTTGTCTTTCAAACAAAATCACACATTTCACTTTGAGGTAACCGCAAAGTCACAGGGAAGGTATGGTGAACACGGTAGAAATTTCATAGAAATTAGGTGACTGATTACTCTATCCTCTGTGATATGCTGATGCAATAACTGTTGAAAACTTAACATCCTATTTGGGAAGGTGCTCCATCTTGCATTAACATGGAAAATTTACTGGTTAATTGTTTTTTTAAATGTCATAAAGAGACATTTCAGATGTCCAAAAGCTAAGAATAAATTACATTTTTACCTGTATATGAAAACATTTTCATGACTTACAGCCAAATGTGAACATAAATTTATTGCCAGCATACTAATAAATTATCTTACACCAAAATTGTGTCATAAATTTTATACAAATGAAACTGTAATACGTTTTTGGTAAAAGTTACAAATTTCGTAAGGATGCAGTTAAGGAATTAATGTATAGTGCTTACAGAAAACTATGCGGAGAGACATTTCGGTATGGTTTATGTCCAACTCAAATTGCAATGCAGCTCTCACGATGTCGTACTGTGCTTAGCACCAAGTGATTCAGGAGATCTTGAGGCAAACTGGTCCACTCCTCTTCATAGCAAGAATAAAGCCTTGTTTGTTTTCTGGAGAGAAATTTGAAAAAGCAATGTGTCTCTTCATTGCATCTTAAATGTGTTATATGGGGTTGGGATCTGAGGAACATGCTGCCCACTCAATTCGATTAATATTCTCAGTCTCCAGAAGTATCTCCACTGTCACATACATGTCATATGGCATTGTTATCTATATCATGAATTCTTTGCCTACAGCATCATGGAAGAATTGAACATGACATTGAAGAACTTCCTTGCAATATTGTTCATCAGTCATAGCCATGTTTCCAGCACTTGCAGCTTGGTGTGTGTGTCCATTAAGCATAATGTCTCCCACACCATGACTCCAGCACCATCATATCTATTCATAATATTCTCACAATGGAAAGCAGTACCACTTTCACGTCAGGTCAAGTGTCATCTAGAATTGGAGGAAAGACTAAAATAACTCATCTGTAAAAAAGTACATTAGCCCATTGGCATCTTGTCTAATTTTTATGGATACAACACTGAAAACATGCTCTATGATGAGATGTGGATAAAGAAATACAGACTACAGGCCTTCAGAGAAATATAGGCCTACTTGTCGCAGATGTCTTGCCACAGTTTGTCGAGATATCCACGTATCCAGCTTGAATGAAGCCAACTTGTAAGGTGACCTGCCATCGTGCGTCGATTACGTTTTGCTGTTATAACCAAAAATCTGTCTTCATGCTCCGTGGTAAAGTGAGGAAGACCTCTTAGCAATTGTCTGGAAGACATTCCATTGGTTTAAAATGATGCCCAGAGCCTGGATATAATGGCATGTGAAATTCCAAATTCTCTGGCAATATCAGTAATTCTGCAGCCTTCTTCAAGCTTTTCAATAATTATTTCTCTCGTGAAATAATCTAGTGACATCTTTGAGACAATATAAGACATCCAAGTTTGCAACTTTATTCCTTCAAACACAATTTGAGTGCTACTGTAATATTTATTTTTTTCTCTTCTAACGTCATGGTTTATGATCTTAATCCTGACTTATTCCCTCGTATAATTTTCTTAGCCTAATTTAAATAAAAGTTCTTTGCTCGATGCATCAAGTTAATATACTATAATTCCTATGCAGTCTCAATATTTAATCTGGGCCGTTAAACTTTCTTAAGAGTAGTGCATGTGGAGATTGAAGACAAAGGGATTGCCGTTGGATAGCGCCAATTCCTTTGTTTCAGTGCTGGTGCCAGTTCCTTTTCAGATTCAGAGAAAATTTCTATTATATTGCGCCACCCTAAATCTTAGACTATTGAACAATGCAAAATCAAGGAACTAGAACACAGTTTAGTACACTGTCTAATATCTCTTAAGACTGTCGTTAAACTCTAAATTCATCAAATAACTAAAATTCATTTCACAGTCGTAGCCTCCCTTGTATTTTACCTCGTGCCTTGGTTCTAACTTAATGAGCGGTGAAATAGAAAGGAAATCAGGCAAGACATCAATACTAAAGAAAAACATTTAATTACAAAATTAGACAATTTACACTTTATGAACAAACTCTGTCATCTACCTTTAGGGAATGAGTATACTCAACTAAAATTTTTAATTCTCCCGTAATATGTTAAAACATTATTTCAAGTAGGAAATTCTATCAAAGGTCAATTATCCATTTTACACATAACAATGCTAAAGGTCATTAACATATTCAATAACAGAGTTATCTCAACGAGCTTCCACACAATTCCTCCACCTAAAACTTAAAGTTCCTCTACTTCCTTTAGCATAATCTCTAAAGTCCTTTCATTAATCGAAACATTATAAACCTAAAGTCCTTTTTACAATTACAGGTTGTTCCTCTCAATACAATTATATAACAGATCAAAATTCTACATTACCGAAGGCTGGGGAATAATTCGACCTTCACATACATCTCGACAGAACTTTGTTTCCTTGATCCTTCTCTTAATTGATTTCATCTGCACTATTTGACTGATGGACTTGGACTAGACACATCTCTGCCAAAAGGTAAATCTGGCTCGCTGCTCTCAGGTCGACTGTCTTAGCATGGCGTATCGATCTCCATGGTGATCGGGATCTCCAATCCGCTGGGCTACTCGCTGACCTTCCATAGACACTTCCACATGCTCCAACGACCTCTTTCACGATGACCACTCCAATTCAAAGGGAAGAGAAAAAAAAAGTCCTGAACTAGTGCCACTACACTTTTTAAATCATGCACCCAACGTTTCCTTCCTATGTCATCCTGCTCTCTCCCTTTTCCCACGACACCTTACTTTTTCCAGCACCTAGCGCCACACTCTCCTCTAGCGTGCTTTATGGAGGTAACCCACGTGCGTGTCTTACTTGGTGCATGTGTTTAGTTTCAGGCCATTACTAGCTAATCCGATTATCTTTCTCCTGGCAGTACACAAGTATTTGCACAAAATCCACATAGTTTAAACATTAGAAAATTTACAATAATTATTTGCAACATGATGCATAGACCACAAGTTTTACATAAATTACTAATGTTGCTTATAAATTATAATTAGCTTTATTTCTTCTGATATTACCAATAATGGCCCCAGAATGTTATTGTATGTTAAATCTGAATGAAACATAAATGGATTTAATTTCAGTTTCATTCAGAAATTAACACTACCACATGACCACTTTGTGAGCAATTTGAAAATCTGAATGTGTACCCACTTTCTACTCGAAATCAACAGTTATAAAAATTGCCACAAGCTGATTCATCTGAATTTGCAGTTGTAATCTTCAGAAATAGTGTTCATCTAAGGATGAACACTATTTCTGGACACCAGTGTATTTAAAGAAGAGGAACTATTTTAGAATTGTGCACTCTCTCCAAGTTTTACAGTGCTGATTTTATCCTTGTTACAAATCTATGTTTAACTTATATTCCAAAATAAGTAACAGAGTAACATACAACATTACCTCCTTAAATGGATACATTTTTTTGTCTGCAATATCAATGGCATCATTTAATGATATTTCTTTGGTCCACTCAAGCACTGAGAATGTGGCTTCATAACCAGGAATACTAGGTAAATACTCATCCTTGCTATCAGCATTCGTGGATGGGCTGGAAGACTTTAATTCCATACATGGGACAAAGCCGATATCAACTTCCATATTTTCTTTTCCATGTGGCTCATTCAACCATTCCATATCTGAAAAAAAATATATATATAAAACATTAAAACATACTGCAAGAGTGAAAAATTATGTATTAATAATTGTTTCTAATATACAGTTCCATTATTACTCCATTATAATGAAAAATTAAACTAATCTAAAAATGCTTTGCAATTCAGAAGCTATTTATATTGCCAACAAAATATTATTATTTTTTATTTTATTATTAAGACTTCCAGGGAGGCCATACTATTTGCATCAGCTGTCATACCTGTTCTTGAATTCATTCATAATATTTGCACGCACACAGCATCCAATGGCAATTCATTCCAATCACACGCTACTCTATGAGAGAAAAATCTAGCCCTAACCACCCCCTTCCTTCTTGACAGCATTCATTCTCAACTTCCATGGATGCCCTCACATCCATTCCCCACCCTCCATGAAATGAAAAATTACATCATCATCAAATTCCTGATATGTATCCTCAAAGGGGTGTACAGAGTATGATAGTACTACATGAAAAAGTTACATCATTACTAACTTCCTATCTACAATTTTCCTCCAAATCAGTCTGTTACTTATCAAGACTTCAACATTATCAGATCTTATATTTATCTTCTAAGGCACTTTTTAATGTATCAATCCACCTATATCTTGCTCTTCCTCTGGGTCTTTTTCCTGCCAACCTGGCAGAGAACACTTGTTTTGCTAATCTTTCCTCTCCCATTCTGTTAAGTGACCATAATACCTGACATTAGCTCTGCTAAATGAAAAATAACATCCACTGAAATTCTGTATCACCCTTTCAGAAGTTTGTAAGTCTCAATCATATCACCAATCTTTCTCCTGTTTGCTAATGTCTGCAGCCTAAAAATTTTCTATCTGTCTTCATAATCTGTATTCTACAATGCTGATATCATTTTGGACACTCTCTCCACTGTATCAGAATCACAACAGAAACCAGGAGACCAGACTTACACACAATAGTTCAAGTAGGGTCTTATCAAAGCCTTGTAAAGAAGATATCCTCATCTTTACATGTCAAAGTTCATTTCAGTATTGCAATATTTTTTGAGTTATATTTGCAAACTTTGCTAGCTCCTGAACTTCAACTTCCTATCTACTAACACTCCAGGATCCCAAGCCTGACCAGTTTCTTCAATCATAATCTCACTAATATAATATGACATTTGCCAAAGTGCATGGCTTAATATTTACTGACATCCATTTTCTCATGCCACAATTCCAGCCTGTTCAAATTATTTCTGCAGCCACATTCCTGATTACCTTGCCTATAATAGCTGTATGTCAAATCCTTCCCAAGTCCTTAGTCCATTGTTATTCAACGTATAGACTGAATAACAATGGACCAAGGATTGATCTTTATGGTGCACAACCACCATCATCATATTCCTGACATGTACCCTCAAGGGGTGTACAGGATATGATAGTACTACATGAAAAATTTATATCATTACTTACTTCCTATCTACAGTTTTCCTCCAAATCAGTCTGTTACTTGTCAAGACTCCAACATTATCAGATCTTATATTTCTATTGTCTAAGGCACTTTGTACCGTATCAATCCACCTATATCTTGGTCTTCCTCTGGGTCGTTTTCCTGCCAACCTGGCAAGGAACACTTGTTTTGCTAATCTTTCTTCACCCATTCTGTTTAAGTGACCATACCACCTGAGATTAGCTCTGCTAACGCATTCCTGGATGCTGACAATGTCAAGTTCTTTCCTAATATCCTCATTTTTAATATGATATTGCCATTGATGCCATCTGTTCACACCTCTAATCTTTCTCAGGACTCTAATATCTGCAGTTTCTAGTCTTTGGTCAAGTGTTTTACTTCTGACCCAGATCTGAGATTCATAAGTTAAAACTGGTTTCAATACTTTCTTGTATACAGCTAATTTAGTGTTCCGACTAATTTCTCTCTTATTTCATATGAATTTATTCAATTGACTGCGTACCATACCAGCTATGTTGATTCTGCTGTTTATTTCCATATTTAATTTACCATCTTAAGTAAAAAACGTGCCTAAGTAGCTGAAATGTTTTACTTGTTCCACAGGTTCCCATTTTAACAACACAGTTGACATTTTCAACAATTCTGCCTATTTTCATTGTCTTTGTCTTAATATTGCTGACCTTCATAACATATCTATTATAACAGCTATTCAATTTAGTCAGAGAATCTTGCAGACTTGTAGCAGATTTATTTAGAAGTATAACATCATCCAGATAAAGCAAAGAGCTGACATTAACATCTCCAATTTTGATATCATGTTTAATACCACTTTCCTTCATAATGTGATCCATATAGAAAATGAATAACAGAGGGAATAATGTACATCCTTGTCTCACACCAGATTTAACATTAAACAATCTTCCTCTACTTCCTTCAATTCTAACTGCTAACTTACGACTCAAATAAAGACTAAGTATTGCTTGATATAATGCCCCATTGACACCATATAACTGTGGCGTATTGAATAGCTTCTCTCTTGGCACCTTGTCATATGCCTTTTTCAGATCGACAAAACTTAAATACAGATCTTTGTTTGCTTTCTCAACTGTTTGTCGTAAAGTGAAGATCTGATCCTGACAGCCTCTATTTGGCCTGAATCCAGCTTGTTCTTCACCAAGCTTTTCTTCTACAATTCTTCTTAACCTTTTCTCAAGTATACTTGCATAGATTTTGCCAGGAACACTCAGTAGGGAAGTACCTCTATAATTCTCACATTCAGTTTTATTTCTCTTTTTATATATGGGTACTATGAGAGCTCTACTTCAGTCATTGGGAATTTGTCCCTCTGTCCAGGCTTTCTGAACTATGCAGTGCAGCCACTGTAAGACTTTGATGGCTTTTTCAACTTCAAATATGGATATGTATGCCCCTATTCCTGACTGTATGCCTGTCGAGTGTTTTTTACCACTGTGTTCTCACTGCTTGTTTCATTTAGCAATTTTTCGAAGTAATTACTTCATACTTCAAGGATATATTTTTCTCCTGTTTTCATGTCACCTTTATCATCTCTAGATCCTTTTACAACATTCTTTCCTCCATTTCTAAGCTTCTTCATGTTGGAGGCTTAATGGATTTTTTACAACACTCAAAAAGAATTAAAATAGAATTTAATACTTCCTATATTTCGTCCTAGTCACTAGGACATCTACAGGGATTACAAAAACAATTAATGTAACATATACACAAATAACAAACAATACTAAGCCCAACCACGTGGGTGACACTAAAGTCCTATCTAGGTAGAGCGCCCTCTAAGGGCAGTAGTAGGTGGCCTGGAATGTAAGGTGGGAACTCTGGTGATGAGTGTTTCCCAAATCTTCAGAAGCTTAATGCAACCGTATTTATTGAGATTTGGTTGGTTTTTGAGAGCTGCTGCTGCTTCTAAGAAAAGTCTCTCTTTCTTGAATTTGCTGTGGTGGAGCATGGTGGTTTTCTTGCATGATACCCTGTGAGTGGTGTCCAAAACATGGCCAGCCAAGCCTGAATGGCCATAGTTGTGTTTGAAGATGTAAAACTTGTGTTCCTCTAGACGGATGGATGCTGATCTGCCTGTCTGTCCAAAGTACGCCAGCTTACAGGAACAGGGTACTTTGTAAACTCCAGGCAGAGAGAGAGAGAGAGGAGGGAGCTGATCTTTCGTAGAACGGATAAGGGTAGCAAGTTTGCGGTGGGGTTTATATGCTGTGTGTAGGTTGTACTGTTTTAGTATCTTGGCTATTTTTTCAGATGTGCCACGGATGTAGGGTATGGTTATGGCATTTTTAAAATCTTGTTGACGAGAAGGACGGGGAATGGGGGAGGAGTTGATCATTCGCTGTGTTCCTCTAGACGGATGGATTGGAGCATCCATCCGTCTAGAGGAACACAAGTCTTACATCTTCAAACACAACTATGGCCATTCAGGCTTGGCTGACCATGTTTTGGACACCACCCACAGGGTATCATGGAAGAAAACCACCATGCTCCACCACAGCAAATTCAAGAAAGAGAGACTTTTCTTAGAAGCAGCAGCAGCTCTCAAAAACCAACCAAATCTCAATAAATACGGTTGCATTAAGCTTCTGAAGATTTGGGAAACACTCATCACCAGAGTTCCCACCTTACATTCCAGGCCACCTACTACTGCCCTTAGAGGGCGCTCTACCTAGATAGGACTTTAGTGTCACCCACATGGTTGGGCTTAGTATTGTTTGTTATTTGTGTATATGTTACATTAATTGTGTTTATAATCCCCGTAGATGTCCTAGTGACTAGGACGAAATAAAAAGAATTAAAATAGAATTTAATACTTCCTATGAGTGTTGTAAAAAATCCATTAAGCCTCCAACATGATGTCCTCACAGCACTTAAGCCTCTACACACGTATTCTAAGCTTCTTCAACAACCTCCAGAATATCCTACCGCCTTCTTGATATTTATTTTCTATGTTCTTACCAAAGTCCTCCCATGACTTTTGTTTAGCTAGTTATGACTTATTTGCCAGGAACTTTTGATATGCTTTCTTCATTTCCTTCACTGCCTCTTTAACTTCTTGTGTACACCATGGAGTTCTGATTTTTCTATCCTTGCAGACAACCTCACCACATGCCTCTCTGGCTGAATCAATCAGGGTTTCCTTCAAGGCTTGCCACTGAATCTCCAAGGTTTGGTTCCTGTTTTCAAACTCTTTCATTTTTTCTTCAATAATCTTTGTGTATTGTAGTCTACAGTTCACATCTGAGAGCTGCTGAACTTTTATTCACTTTAAAACTTTCTTACATGTTATTCTTTTCAATATGAAATTCAATTTTATCCTGCTAAGGACTAAATAGTGATCACTCCCAATTTCAAATCCTCTGTACACTCTGATGTCCTGCACCAGGGAGAAAACATCACTATCAACAATAACATAGTCAATGTGACTTTTCTTATTCCTTGCCTCTTCTCTCCATGTGAATTTGTGCACATTTTTATGTTGGAACATGGTGTTAGTAATAACCAGTCCATGTCCTAAGCAGAAATCCAACAGGTATTTGCCATTATTATTAGCTTTGCTCTTTTCTCCAAATTTTCCCAATATATTTTTGTATGTCTGACAATCATTTCCTACTGTGCTATTTAGATAAGGACCAACAAGGACCAACTTTTCCTTTTTCATTGTGTCAGTTGCTTTTTCTAAAGTATCAAAAAATTCCTCCGTTTCTGCTTTAGTAGAACCTTCTGTGGGACCATAGGCACAAATAAGTCTCACTGTCCAATTCCCCATTCTGATATTTGCCCATATCACTCTACTTGAGACTGCCTGCCATTCAAGAAGATTAGCCTCTTATTTTGTGTTGAATACTATGGCTACTCCTCCTTTTCCTTGATTGTCATTGTGTGAATATAACATTTTGTATTTATTGCTCAGAAAGATCTCACCAGTTTTTGTCTTTTTTGTTTCAGTCACCCCTATTATGTCGATCTAGTACTTAGCTAATTCTTCAGCTAGCTCCATTTCTTTGCCATTCAGCCTTCTTATGTTGATAGTACCGATCTTTAACTCTGGTGATGTTGAGTTGGGGTGTACTTTTAGATTTGTTCCAGTAGCTGACTTTTCGATGTTCGCCCTGGTTCCCTGGCGAAATGAACGGGGGGGGGGGGGCTTGTTTAACCGGGCCGACACCCCAACCAGCATGAAATTTTGTCATGTTGTACCATCATTTTCTATATTGGTTTAAGCCAATAAGAATACAATTTGGTTGGCTAAATCCCAAATTGCCAGCCCATCCTCGTTCATTCAGTATCCAGGTAGATACCCAACAGGGTGCACCATGAGAAGGTGAGGATTGGACATTAGGTCAGAAGCTCTGGTCGGTTCTCTGCATTCCTTTAAAGTCTATGTGGAGGTCTCCTCTAAGTTATACAGCTTTGACCCTTAAACAACCGTGGTAAGGTAAGGTAATTTAAGGTAACTGGTTGTGCACCAGTTACCTTAAATCTTGAAGACTCACTCCCCAATATACCACTTTTTGATATCTGTCAGTCAGCCTTCCTTTTTTCCATGCCAATATTTTATAATCCAATCCCATATTCTCCAATTTATACAACAGTGTTCTATGTTGTATTCTGTCAGAAGCCTTAGAAAAATTCAAAAGTATCACGGTGTATCCATTCCTCTTGTCTAATTCAACTGTAACGTTATTATAGAATGTGAGCAAGCTAAAACATGACCTTCCTTTAGTAAACTGATGGTATTTGTTGCAAAGTAGAGATTCTCTGTCAACCCATTTCTGAATGTGAGATCTAAACAACTTTTCCAAAATTTCACCACCACTCCTGAAATACTGATTGGTTGATAGTTGGATTCATCAGTCTTTGCACTGCCTTTGTGCAATGGGATTACCATACATTCTTTCCACTCCTGCAAAATCTTCCCTGTTCTGATAGCTCAAATTATATAGACTGCTCAAAGGAACAGCCAGTTCAGCTGAAGCATTCACTCTTTCAGCATCCATGCTGATATTCCATCAGTTCCTATTGCTGAATTCTTATTCAGTTTGTGAATAAGACCTCCTCTAATACCTCCTTCTCATACTCTTGAGACATTTGACATCTTGTAGTTGTCATTTAGGAGAATCTCACCTGTTTTGATCTTTTTTTTTTCAGCAACTATCTCATCTTGGTACTTCTCTAATTCTTCTGTTAGTTCTACATTTCAACTGATACTTCTTACATTGTTGAGGCTTTAAATTAAAAATGTCAAGAAATTATATTCTTCTTGATTTCATCCTTTATCCAAGTGTAACTTCACAACTGGGCAACTTGTATATAGAGGATAATGACTTCACATCAATTGCATTAGCATCCCATAATGCAAGGTACATATCTTTATGGACATGTATAATAATATGCATTAGGGGAAGGGCCACTACCCACACCAGTTTTGACCTTAACTGAGGTCTCATCAGTGGAAGTCAGATCCAGAAGAGAGACCAAGATTAAAATAATGCAGAAGTCATTATTTACCATATATAAGTATTCAAAAGGTGTCATAACTTATTGCTCAAGTACTCTGAATTAGGGATTGATGTTGAAAGTTTTTTCACTTGGTTTCTAATCCTTTATCCAAGTGTAAGCAAACAAAGTTTGCACATGAAGTAACTTCACGACTGAGCTACTTGTATATAGAGATTAATGACTTCACATTGCTGATGCCTATGTTGAGTTGTGCAGCTGAGTTGGAAGTTTGTTCTAGTAGCTGACTTTTCACAATCTGTCTGGTTCTTTGATGAAAACAGCAGGATCCTTGTTTAACTAGGTGGCATCCCAGTCAGGATGACATTTCATCTTTTTGAACTATTACTATCTTTTGGTCTGCCCATTCTTGTTTGTTCAGCACCCAAACAGATACCTACTAATAGGGTGCACTACTAGAAGGTGAGGACTGGACATAAGTCAGAAGCAATAGTCAGCTTTCCACATTCCTTAGAAGGCTATATGAGAGTCACTTCCATTTATTTAGCTTTGACCCATAAGCAACCCAACTCCAAAACCAAAGAACAAAAAAGAAGATAAATATTAAAACTAATAAAGATTAATGAAATTAGAAAGAAAAATAGTAATAAAAGGACTGAAATTGTACATTTAAGGTGAAATTTTAGTCCTGCTTTCATCATCTAGTGTTCCCTTACACCTCATATTTCCTTTGCAATCTGAGGCTTTCACAATGAATCCATAAGTTGCAATCCATTTCTTCTCGTACTATTTTTATTTCTTTCTTATTCATTCCTTTCTTAATTTTAAACTATATTTAGTTTTTTAATTTCATTCTGATTAATTTTTTCCTTTGTTTTTATTTCTTCATTTGCATAATCTGATATTCTGCTGATTCAGGAGCCTTTACTGTGTCAAGTGGATTAAAACATTGAGGCATCAAATGAATTATGATACTCACAAAAATCCACATATTCTTGAGGTATATGTGGTATGAGTTACCAAACTTGTAAAATAAGACAGTTCTGTGTGCTTTATAAGTGAAACAAATATGAAAAGAAAAAAATAAAATAAAAGAATTAAGCATAGAAAACACCTTGAAGGGAAAACAACCATATTAACTACATCATACTAGGCCTAAATCGACAAAAGGAAGATGACTTCAATTCTTTTGTGAAAAAAGAAGGAAAAAAATTGCATTTAAAGAATAATGCAAATAATTATTATTTCCATGTAATAGTACAATAAAACTTAGTTTCTTTTAACTGGCTACCTTGCAGATCCAGGACAAGATATTCACAAAATATTTCATATGTATAAATATTTAGAGATGATTCTTACCCACATTAAGTTTCCTATTAGCTGGTACTTCCAAGTGAAAATAATGAACACTCTGACCGGTTCTGCTTATAATGATACGACCTTTAAACTGTGATGGTGTAAACCAAAAGGGATAATTTGGAGGGTTGTTCAACTGAAACTCAGCATGCATTCTGGAAACAAAATATAAGAATGTTATGATCACAGTAATTTTTTAAACTAACACGTGTACAAATAGTTACACAAAGCAAGTGCATGAAATGGACACTAGTCTGCATCCGTTGATATGGACACTAGTCTGCATCCGTTGTCAGGGAAGGAAGGGAAAAGAAGTATACTCAATGTCTGACAAGATGGTACTAACTGACAAAGTGTTGAAAATCTAAAGTCGTCCTCTTGTGAAGGACAACAAAAACTTCTCTTTCATACAGATACATGGACCATATAAGTTTTAAAAGAGGTATACCGTTTTAAAAGAGGCATACCAGTATACCGTGAGTAGACATATCGATACAAAATTAATAATGGAAAACTCACGTACAAAGATTATTTAATAGTATAATTTTCGCCTGTGTGTCACAGGCATCTTCAGTACATTTTAAGCTCAAATTAAACAATAACTGACAACTCCAAAAAGCGCCACCTAAGTACCTGGTGTAAGATAACTAAAAAGGTCAATAAATTTCCTAACAAAAAAAAAAAAAAAAAGTATACAATAAAAAGTTGGGAAAGATTAGCTGATTTATAAAGTACCATCTCCCATAAAGGGAATAGACGTAAGCCGTCGGATCTGTTTAAGTTAGGAGAATGAAGTAAAGTTTCACATGTTTCTTTATAAAGGCATTCCACGAGGAACCGACTTTTGTGAAGGACTCTTGTCTTTCTCCAATGATTATGGCATGTTCTGCAAGTCCAAACTTTTCAGGTTTAAAGTATTCAATATAAGATTGGTGTTCTTCTAGCCAAAAAGAAGCTAGTAAGTCTCTTTTAAATAATCAGCTACACGAAGCTAAAAAATCTCTTGCCCTCTTAAATACAGAAATTATGGACATCAAAAATGCTCTAGAATCTGTTTTAACGGCTGAAACTTTTAATACTATAGTGCGCATATCTTCGAATTCTTACCTAAAGGTCTTTAATGATTCTCGTGACAAGCTAAAACGCAAATTTGAATCACTCGTCAGTCCCTACCTAGATACAGTAATAATGCTATTGATATAGATAAAGTAGTTATAAATGTTTCCGGACGTCCACTAACAGACTGTGAACGTTTTGTTTTATCAAAAGGACATGATTCCGCGTTATGCTGAATAAAGTGCCCCTGATGGATTTTTTTCATAACATAGAAATATTTGATCCTTATCTCAAAAAACAGCCAACAGGTTACGTTTTGAATGTGCAAAAATTCTTTTTAATGCCAAGCCTCCTTGTCTTAATCTTTCTTACTCTGAGTTTAAAGCATTGAAAGCACTGAAGAACAACCACAATTTAATTATTACAAAAGTTGACAAAGGGAAGGCTGTAGTGATTCAAGATAGGAAGGAAGAATATGAGAGAAAAATGTCTCTATTACTTCGTGACTATTCAACTTATAGGCCTCTTACATTGGATCGTACCGGGAGTCAATTGAAGAGACTTAATTCTCTTATAGATAATGTATCTACATGGAATGAAGATCAAAAGAAAAAACTTAAAACCTTCTTTGGTCGTCCACCTAGATTGTATGGTCTTCCGAAAGTTCATAAAGCAGGCATTCCGTTGAGACCAGTCGTAGATTGTATAGGTTGCCCCACTTATAAAATCTCAAAATTTTTATCAAATTTACTCTCCTCTTCAACTAGAAGAACTGATACTTATATAAAAAATACTTCGGATTTCAAAAATAAAATTTCAGATCTTCATTTTGACGTTTCTGATATCATGATCAGTTTAGATGTTGTTTCTTTATTTACAAATGTGCCTCTTTCTGAAAGCATTGAATTACTGCAACAGGAATTTCATTCAGATATTGTAAAATTATTTGATTTTGTAATACATTCTGGTTATTTTTCCTTTAAAAATAAGTTGTATCAACAAATTGAAGGAACAGCAATGGGCAATCCTCTTTCTCTTGCTATCTCCAATTTCTTTATGGAACATTTTGAACAACATATCTTTGACAACATTTCTCCCAGACCTACTCATTGGTTCAGATATGTTGATCACATTTTTGCTGTATGGAATGGCTCTTCTGATGAACTTCAACAGTTTCTCACTAAGTTAAACGCACTTCATCCTAGGATACAGTTTACCCTAGAAGTAGAATCAAATAAGCAGTTAGCCTTTTTAGATCTTCTAATTCTTCATCAACCATATGGTAACCTACATTTCTCAGTCTATAGAAAGAAGACTTATACAGGCCATTATATCCATGCTGAATCTCATCACCATCCCAGTCAAAAGGCAGGAACTATTAAAACACTGGTTCATTGGGCCCACTCCTTTTGTTCTTCAGACGATCTTTTACAGAAAGAACTGCAATATATAACTTCTTCCTTTCTATCTAATGGTTATAAGAATTGCTTCATTAAAAGAGCTTTGAGTAATTTTAATATGTCTTTCTCTTCAAATACAGAAGAAATAATGCGCATTCCTATCCCTTATGTACAAGGCATTAGTGAACGTATAGCAAAAGTTTTAAAACCACTGAATATTTTTGTTGCCTTTTGACCGTTTAGAAAAATCTCCACCTTTCTCACTTCTCCTAAGGACAAGCTTCCACGTCTTAATTATTCAGGTGTCTACCAGATTCTGTGCTCTTGTGAATTATCTTATTTCGGACAAGCAGGAAGATCTGCCTCTATTTGGCTAGAAGAACACCAATTCTTATATTGAATACTTTAAACCTGAAAAGTTTGGACTTGCAGAACATGCCATCTTCACTAGACATAGAGTTCATTGGAGAAAGACAAGAGTCCTTCACAAAAGTCGGTTCCTCATGGAATGCCTTTATAAAGAAACATGTGAAACTTTACTTCATTCTCCTAACTTAAACAGATCTGACGGCTTACATCTATTATATTTTATTTCTATTATATTTCTATTACTTTTTATTATATACATTTTTTTTTTTTTTTTTTTGTTAGGAAATTTATTGACCTTTTTAGTTATCTTACACCAGCTACTTAGGTGGCGCTTTTTGGAATTGTCAGTTATTGTTTAATTTGAGCTTAAAATGTACTGAAGATGCCTGTGACACACAGGCGAAAATTATACTATTAAATAATCTTTGTACGTGAGTTTTCCATTATTAATTTTATATCGACATGGACTATATGATTTTCAAAATGCAAGGGCAATTTTTGATATGGCATAAAAATCAGCTAAAAATTCAAAACGTTTTTTAATGATAATGCAATTTACCAACTTTAAAATTTTTATCTAACTACCCACACTATCAGTTTCAAAAAAAAATTTAATTAAATTAATACTAGTAGAAGAATCATTCTATAGTTTAATCACTATAATAAACTCATAATTTGGCAGGGCAGATATTTGGCTATAGTGAATTTCCTTTAGTACAGCATTTTTAGCACAGCACAAAACACTTTTTTTAATTTATTATGAGTGAGTGAGTTTGTAATAGTGGTATTTGCCACTATGAAAGTCAATTATACTAGTCTAGCCATATGTATTATAGTCAAGTTTGTGACATTTATATTTAATTCCTGTAAAATGTCAGGTTATGCACAAACTTCACAGGAAATACCATCATATCTCCTGTGCTGTACACTTCAAAATGTAATGCTTTTGCTTTTATCTATACCACTGAATCATTTCCTCTGATATTATGTTTCATGAGTGATAATTTACTCAATTTCAATAATAAAGTGACAGCTAAGGAAATGGCTACACCATGATATTTCTGGACTTGGCAAGGTATCTGACAGAACACTATTAAGTGAATTGAAACAAATGGGAATGGATATGAAGATGGTGACATGAATAAGAGGGTGGCTTATGGACAGGGGGAATATTCAGATGATCCTAAACTCAGGTAGGCAACAGTAAGAAAGGTGAAGTAGATCCTGTAGGATGGTTTCAATAGATTGGCAGCAAGAAAGGATAATGGTTGGTGGCTCAGCGTGTGAAGCATCCCAAGGCTTGTATGGCAATCCTAGGTTATGCAATCTAGGATGAAAATATTACAAGCTATATATTACAGTGAGAAATGAACTGCAAAAAAAACTGAGGATTGATGAACAGGGAGTTGAAGTTCAAAGGATGTACTGCAAAAGCAAGAAAACGACACAAAGTATCACTTGTATGTAGAAGAACACATTCAGAAGTAGTGATAGGAAGTCATCCTTCTTTATAAAGCTTTAATATAATTACATCTGGACATGGTTCAGATGCCACTACTATTCAGAGATGTGGTCACCTGAGTTTCAGGATGAGAAAGTGGTGAAGAGGATGCAGAAGCAAGTGACAAGTTTGGTGGTAAGTCTATAAAATGTTCCCTAAGAGTGGAAGTTAAAGATTTAAAAATATATATCATCATCATCATCAAATTCCTGCCATGTACCCTCAAGGGGTGTACAGGATATGACAGTACTACATGAAAAAATTACATCATTACTAACTTCCTATCTACAATTTTCCTCCAAATCAGTCTGTTACTTGTCAAGACTCCAACATTATCAGATCTTATATTTCTATCGTCTAAGGCACTTTGTACCGTATCAATCCACCTATATCTTGGTCTTCCTCTGGGTCGTTTTCCTGCCAACCTGGCAGAGAACACTTGTTTTGCTAATCTTTCCTCTCCCATTCTATTTAAGTGACCATACCATCTGAGATTAGCTCTGCTAATGCATTCCTGGATGCTGACAATGTCAAGTTCTTTCCTAATATCCTCATTTTTAATATGATATTGCCATTGATGCCATCTGTTCACGCCTCTAATCTTTCTCAGGACTCTCATATCTGCGGTCTCTAGTCTTTGGTCAAGTGTTTTACTTCTGATCCAGCTCTCAGATCCATAAGTTAAAATTGGTTTGAACACAGTCTTGTATACAGCTAATTTAGTGTTCCGACTAATTTCTTTCTTATTCCATATGAATTTATTCAATTGACTTCCCACGATACCAGCTTTGCTGATTCTGTTGTCTATTTCTATATTTAATTTACCATCTTCAGTAAAAATTGTGCCTAAGTAGCTGAAATGTTTTACTTGTTCCACAGGTTCTCCATTCACAACACAGTTGACATTTTCAATAATTCTGCCTATTTTCATTGTCTTTGTCTTTTTATTGCTGACCTTCATACCATATCTATTACAACAGCTATTCAATTTAGTCAGAGAATCTTGCAGACTTGTAGCGGATTTATTTAGAAGTATAACATCATCCGCATAAAGCAAAGAGCTGACATTAACATCTCCAATTTTGATATCAGGTTTAATACCACATTCCTTCATAATGTGATCCATATAGATAATGAATAACAGAGGGGATAATGTACATCCTTGTCTCACACCAGATTTAACATTAAACCATCTTCCTGTACTTCCTTCAATTCTAACTGCTGACTTACAACTCAAATAAAGACTAAGTATTGCTTGATATAATGCCCCATTGACACCATATAACTGCAGCGTATTGAATAGCTTCTCTCTTGGCACCTTGTCATATGCCTTTTCCAAATCGACAAAACTTAAATACAGATCTTTGTTATATTCCCATGCTTTCTCGACTATTTGTCGTAAAGTGAAGATCTGATCCTGACAGCCTCTATTTGGCCTGAATCCAGCTTGTTCTTCACCAAGCTTTTCTTCCACAATTCTTCTCAACCGTTTCTCAAGTATACTTGCATAGATCTTGCCAGGAACACTCAGTAGGGAAATACCTCTGTAATTCTCACATTCAGTTTTATTTCCCTTTTTATATATGGGTACTATGAGAGCTCTACTCCAATCATCGGGAATTCGTCCCTCTGTCCAGGCTTTCTGAACTATGCAGTGCAGCCACTGTAAGACTCTTATACCACCATACTTCAGCATTTCTGGTCGAATATCATCTACTCCTGCTGCCTTTCCACATTTCAAGCCTTTGATGGCTTTTTCTACTTCAAGTATGGATATGTATTCCTGACTGCATGCCTGGTCAGTGTTTTTTATCACTGTGCTGTCATCACTGCTTGTTTCATTTAGCAGTTTTTCAAAGTAATTACTCCATACTTCAAGGATATCTTTTTCTCCTGTTTTCATTTCACCTTTATCATCTCTAATTCCTTTTACAGCACTCTTTCCTCCATTCCTAAGCTTCTTCAACAACCTCCAGAATATTTTGCCACTTTCTTGATATTTATTTTCTATATTCTTGCCAAAGTCCTCCCATGACTTTTGTTTAGCTAGTTTTACACACTGTTTAGCTTTCTTACATTTGTCTCTGTATTCTGTAAGAGTAAAAGCTGACTTATTTGCCAGGAACTTTTGATATGCTTTCTTCTTTTCCTTCACTGCCTCTTTAACTTCCTGTGTCCACCAGGGAGTTCTGATTTTTTTATCTTTGCACACAACCTCACCACATGCCTCTCTGGCAGAATCAATCAATGTTTCCTTCAGAGTTTGTCACTGAATCTCCAAGGTTTGATTCCTGTTCTCAAACTCTTTCATTTTCTTTTCAATAATATTTCTGTATTTTAGTCTACAGTTTACATCTGAGAGCTGCTCAACTTTTATTCGCTTTAAAACTTTCTTACATGTTATTCCTTTCAATATGAAATTCAATTTTATCCTGCTCAAGACTAAATAGTGATCACTTCCAATTTCAAATCCTCTGTACACTCTGGTGTCCTGCACCAGGGAAAAAACATCACTATCAACAATAACATAGTCAATGAGGCTTTTCTTATTCCTAGCCTCTTCTCTCCATGTGAATTTGTGCACATTTTTATGTTGGAACATGGTGTTAGTAATAACCAGTCCATGTCCTGAGCAGAAATCCAACAGATATTTGCCATTATTATTAGCTTTGCTCTTTTCTCCAAATTTTCCCAAAATATTTTTGTATGTCTCACAATCATTTCCTACTCTACTATTTAGATCCCCAACAAGGACCAACTTTTCCTTTTTCATTGTGTCAGTTGCTTTTTCTAAAGCCTCAAAAAATTCCTCCACTTCTACCTTAGTAGAACCTTCTGTGGGACCATAGGCACAAATAAGTCTCATTGTCCAGTTCCCCATTCTCATATTTGCCCACATTACTCTACTTGAGACTGACTGCCATTCAAGAAGATCAGCCTCGTATTTTGTGTTGAATATTATGGCTACTCCTTCTTTTCCTTGATTGTTATTGCCTGAATATAACATTTTGTATTTATTGCTCAGAAAGATCTCACCAGTTTTGGTCTTTTTTGTTTCAGTCACCCCTATTATGTCGATCTGGTACTTATCTAATTCCTCAGCTAGCTCCATTTCTTTGCCATTCAGGCTTCTTACGTAGATAGTACCGATCTTTAACTCTGGTGATGTTGAGTTTGGGTTTGTTTTCAGATTTGTTCCAGTAGCTGACTTTTCGCTGTTCGCCCTGGTTCCCTGGCGAAAACAACGGGGGCCTTGTTTAACCGGGCGACGCCCCAGCCGGCATGAGATTTTGTCATGTTGTACCGTCATTTTTTATTTTGGTTTAACCAATAAGAATACAATTTGGTCGGCTAAATCCCAAATTGCCAGCCCATCCTCGTTCGTTCAGTATCCAAGTAGATACCCAACAGGGTGCACCACGAGAAGGTCCAAAAAGTAACAAACATGGCTGGATGTCTGGGAACACAGGGGAAAAATTTATTTTTAAACAATATATTAGTTATTTTCAAATAATATGCTCAATATGTTTTCCTTCACTTGCTTCTGCATCCTCTTCACCTTTGCAGATGAATACCATGTTGCCTGACTGACATCTGTTTACTACATATCCTGGGCATGTTTCCACATAATGGGATTAATGTGCGACTGGTGATAGTAATTGTAATTAGTTTTTGCAGATGCTTCAGTTTTTGATTTTGATAGAATAAATTTTTCCTTAACAAATCCCTAAAAAAAGAAAAATTGAGAAAACATAAGTCAGGAGATCTCGGGGCCCATTCAAATGTTTCTCTCTTTTTTCTACCCAATGGCTAGAAAACACTGTATAACCACATTTTCAAATTGACATGTGAAACAGGGAGAGGTACAATCTTGCATAAACTATTCTGGTCAGCCATTCATGAAATTTAATGTTGGTATCATCTTATTCTTTAACATGTCCAGGTAAATCTCACCAGTTACTATTCTAATAAAAAAAAAGAATGAACTGATCACATGTTTGTTATACAATCTGCACTAAACTGTTTTCCAGGTCCCTTGCACTTTGGTTGGGGAAATTCAGTAAGAATTTTCAGTGGACCAATATTATTACTTTTGTTATTAGTACTTTTTAATTAGTACAATATTAGTACTTTTGCTTATTTATCTCTCTATTCATATGAAAGTTTGCTTCATCTGAAATACTATTTTCAGAATACTAATCTACATAAAAAGTGTTGGTCCTTATTAATTTTTCTCAGAAACCATTTGCATATTTCCAGTGTAGTTCATCTTCTATCATCTGCTGCAGTAACTGTAAATTATTATTATTATTGCACCCTCCATGGAGTTGGCAGACTCATCATAGGAGGTTCATTCAACCGAACATATTCATACAGAATCTTAAAATCCTTAACACTCCTCGTATTAATAACACATTCTGGTAATGCATTCCATTCACTGACAATTCTCCATGTAAAAAATCTACTCCTCACCCTCCTCTTCACCACACTCTTACATAACTTCCAGGGATGACCTCTGGTTTTCTCCCTCTTGCCTTCTCTCTTTAATAATCTCATCTGGATTAATCCGATAAAATCCTCTTGCCAACTTAAATGTTTCTGTCATATCACCTCTTTTTCTCCTATTCACCTAACTCTGCAATTCACATTTTTTTAACCTCTCTCCATTGTCAGCAGCCCAAAGTCCTGATATTGCCTTAGTCACTTACCTCTGGACCCACTCCAATGTCTCCACATCACACTGAAAACCAGGTGACCAGATTGCAGCACAACAGTCCAAGTGTGGTCTGACCAGTGCTTTATACAGTGGCACAACGACTTCCTTATTACCAAATGTTCGAGTACTTCTTATCATAGTCTACAATGTGCAGCCTTGCAACACAACAGTAAACTCCAGTCTACTGTTGCTAGTGTTGCTCACTCCCAAATCTCTAATCTCTCCACTTCCTGCAGTGCAACACTATTGATATAGTACACAACCTTATATTTCTGCACTGCAAAATGCAACACTTGCACTTATTGATATTAAAACTACAATCCCACTCCTTTGTGAAGTAAAAAGTCCATGCAAATTTTCCTGAAAGGAATTAACATCAGCAGTGCAACTTATAATTCTTCCCAACTTTGCATCATTAGCAAACAACTGAAGATCCACAGTCAGTTCACATGATATATCGTTCACATACAAGTTAAATAGCAAGGGCCCAATAACAGAACCCTGGGGCATGCCACTGGTTACATCCCTTTTATGAGACACTGCTCATCATACACAACCTGCTGGTATCATTCAGAGGATCTCTGATCCATCTAACCAATATACTATCTATTCCCTTCCTCTGCAGCTTGTACACCAACTTATGTGGTAATCTATCAAACACTTGTGCAAAATCCAAGAATATAACAGGACCTACCCTTTACAAATCCATGCTGACCATCATAAAGAATGCTATGTCCATCAACTCAATCCTGTATTCTATTCCTAACCAATCTCTCCAACACCCTGTTCACAACTGCAGACTGGTCTATAATTGGAAACTTCTGTCCTTGAACCATGCTTGTGGAGTGGTACTATTTTGCCTTTTTTTTCCACTCCTTAGGAATCCTACCCACTGCAAGACTTTTATCAAATAACCAGGTCAAGGGCATAGCTAACTGCTGTGGACATTCCTCAACGTTACGTGGTGATATGTCATTTTGTCAATCCATTTTGTATGTGAATGGCATGTGTTCTCTAGCTGGTTTGCCTGGTTGTGGGTTGAATAAATTGAGTTTTTGGGAAGAAAAACCTTGTTATCTCCATATGAAACTAGCTAACTCACCTTTAAATGATAAAGTCCTAATAAAGGTTCAATGTTTCCTAGACAGTAGTCAAAACCAGATAATTCAGCAGGTAGTTTATGATTATTATTATTACTAGCTTTGCTTTTTTATCAAAATGTTTCAAACATTTTTATATGTCTGAGATCCATCTTTGTTGTATTCAAATTAATGTCTTTTTTTTTTTCATATAGACTTTAATAATTATTAATTTTCTTTGGATAAGAAATCTGTGGAGACAATTGAGCCTAACAGGTAAAAGAAAGATGAGATGGGATAAAAAAAAAAGTTTAAATTATGTGTAAGGCTTTTTTTTATTATAACTTTTAATATATTTAACAACATATTTCTTGATTGCAGTAATCTATCATTTATCCAACATTTAAAACAATGATTATTATTATTATTAGTAGTAGTACGGGCAACTCCAAAGAGTCCTTAGACTCATTGAGGGAGGCCCTAACATCATGGCAAGAACAACTATTCGACATTCACACAGTATCTATCATACTTTGCCTTGAACTCATTTACAGTCATGGCACCCACAACAGACTCTGGTAGCTTATTCCACTCGTTCACTCTCCAAGTAAAAAACCTAGTTCTAACACCCTTGCTAACTACACTCTTGCTCAGTTTCCATGGATGGCCCCTAGTCCTCCCACCACCAGTCCTATTCTCAAAAATATCTTCTGAATTAATCTTATAGAAACCCTTCAGTTATTTCAATGTCTCAATCATATCACCCCTTTTCTGCCTATCAACCAATTTCTGCAACCCACAAATCTTCAACCTGTTCTCATAAGGTTCATTCCATAGACCTGCTATCATCTTGGTCACTTGTCTCTGGATCCTCTCCACCTCCTCCCCATCAAGAAGAAACCCCGGTGCCCAAATCTTGGCACAATAATCTAGTGGGGGTCTTATCAAGGCTCGATAGAGGAACAATAACCTGTTTGTCTCTGCTCGTCAGAGTATTTTTCGGCAACCAAGTGATTTGGTGAGCTGATTTAGCCACTTTTGCGATATGTCTCCTAGACTTCAACTCCCTATCCACCAACACTCCCAAATCCCTGGCCTAGTCAATCTCCTGGAGTATAGTTCACCAATGTGGTATACTGCTGCTAATCTTTTCACCCCAAAATGCATAACCTTACATTTTGCCACATTAAACTGACATCCAACCTCCTTAGCCCAGTTCTCCAAACTATCCAAATCATCCTGCAAAATTTTGACATTCTGTGCATTCACTATTGCTCTACCCAACTATGCATCATCAGTAAACAAATGAAAAGTTCCTCTCAGATCCTTTCCTATATCATTAATGAATAAATTAAACAGTAGTGGTCCAAGAACAGAACCCTGCGGCACACCACTAGTCACAGGCCGTCTTTTGGACTCTACTCCTGAATAAAGCACTCTCTCGTATCTCTCCACAACCACCCTCCTATCCATCTCACTAACCCTATATTCCTCCCCATATGCTGCAGTTTACTGATTAGAATTCCATGTGATATCCTGTCAAAGGCCTTAGCAAGGTCCAGTAGAATCACTGTAAATTCATTACCCTTATCCAGTTCAGACGTCACGTGTTATAAAATGTCAGCAAGTTACCGAGGCATGATCTACTCTTCACAAAACCATGCTGTCCCCAATACAGTATCCCATTTACATCTATCCATTCCTGTATTTTCCTCTTGACTATTTTTTGCAAGACCTTGACAATGATTCCTGATATGCTGATCTGTCAGTAATTTACAACAGTCTTGAAACCTCCTTTATGCAGTCGAACTATTTTCTCCACTTTCCACCCCCTCAGGACTAACCCAGACCCGAGACTCAGATTAAACAAAATGGTCAAGGGCACTGACAATTCTTTAGCTGCTTCATGTACGACACGAGCTGGTATACCATCCAATCCCACAGATGTATTGACATTGAGGTTTTGTAATAGACTATTTACCTCCACTTCATTCACCACAATTCCTGTATAAGCTGTTGGTTCCTTCAATCTTGCAATGTCACCACCTGGATGATATACTCTTGCAAAGTGTTCGCTCAGTAATTCCGCAATATCAACTGATTTGGTTACCTCCCTACCATCGGCATTCTTTAAAATCATTCTGCCGTATACATTTTTTCTTTTACTTGCAACATATCAAAAAAACTGTTTGGGATTCTCTTTAGTCTGCATGGCTAATTTTCTTTCATAATCCGCTTTTGCTTTTCTTACCACACTCGTTACTCTTCTGGCCTGCGCTTTATACCGTTCATGTGCCTGCAGGTCACCTTTCTCCTTAAATTCCCTCCACAGTTGTTTCTTTTTTTGCAGCTCAAGCTTAATGGTGTTATTCATCCATTTAACCCCTACTTGATTTACTATTCGGACTCTAGGTATTCAGTCAGCGACTCCTGCAAACACTCCTTAACCACTATCAACATCCAGCCCTTGCAGTTTTACATGCCATGATCCTTCAATTAACCAATTCTTGCAAGTCAACCAGCTTCTGGCACAGCAACATGTAATTGTATACTTCAATTATCAGAACGACAAATTGCCTTCGTCATGTGGTCAAATAAATAGTAGATTACAGTAAGTGGAAAAGTAATTCTATTCGTTTAACAAAATGCCACTGTGATTATACTATTTCTGAATTCCAAGTTAACCTTTACTTCTTTGTGCACTAAACTTTAAGTGTGCGTAATCTGAAAAAAAAAAAATCGTTCAAAATTTTTATTATTATGAACAAAATGACTGAAATTATAAATACTTACCTGAATATTATATCTAACCAATCATTTCCATGTGCACGGAGAACTGCTACAGTTCCTTGAGGTGCAAAACGAGAAGTAAGAAAGGGATGAGCATGAAACATGCTCAATAAAGAAAAGAGAGGGTGATATTTGGAATCTAGCAGAGGAGGATAATAATGAGCACTTGAAAGCAGTCCCATTTCTTTATCTAAGCTTGGTGGCACTACCCACCAAACAGTACCAGGAAAAACAGCTATACCTTCTGGAGGAAGAAAGATGGAGAAGTGAGTTGCAGCAAAATTCTTCCACTTGTGGACTGGCTCTTTCCACGCAAGCAAACCATATAGTGCTCCACTCTGACTCTGAAAAAACATATCAGAAGGTAATGAAAGAAGTATTTAAAGAATAATATTATATACATGCAGTATAAAATTATCATCTTTATTAAAAGATTTAATAATAATAAAAGTTTTTTTGAAGCAATTTTTTTGAAAAATTGGGATACAAGATAAGTAAATAAATACAGGAGCAATTGTAATGTAGGTATACAGTATCTAACAGAAATGCGTATTACGAGTAATAGAAAATAAGAAAAGTTATTTTCAGGTTGTGAAGGCTACTTTCATAGTCTGAACACTCAACAAAAACAAATGCCTTAAATTTTCCAAATTTTTGGGAAATCATCCTAATATTGAATTCTAATAGGTGTAAATGGAGTTATCCTCCTGCAGTTGATGCATATATTGTCATGTGCTTGCAGTTTAAGTGTTGTTCTTGTTGTGTTTATCTCTTTTCAAATGTATTGACAATGGCTAGGAATCCAATCTGAAAATTCTACAAATATTAAATAATTTTTTCCTAATGCATGTGTCATTCTGTTACTTATAATTTTATCTTTATGTCATCTGCTTACATCTCGATTTTTAGATTTAAAAGAAATGGTTAATAAGCAGAAAAGTGGGGATACAATAGAAACATTTAAGTTACTATGAAAGGCTAAGACATTTCAAAAATGAGAATGGTGTTACTAGGAATAATCAGAAAATGGATGGAAGTGGTTGCAACTGTAATAATAAAAGTGATGAGGAAGAGCTTAGGCAAGAGTTAATGGAAATGAAGAGTCAGGTTGAATGTATGGAGGAGGAAATTAATGTTTAAAGAAGAGCATAATTGATGTAAATAATAAGGAAGTTAATAAACAAGAAGAAGCAAGTATTTAAGGATGATAGCATTGCATTATATGGCGACTCAATCATTAAAAATGTGGTAAAAAATAAAGTGCACAAGACATGTTTACAGGTGGTACAATAAAATGAATATCAGATGTTTTGCAATAGAAGGAAGGAATGAGCATCAGAATTAGTGGGTGGTGGACACAAATGATTTGAGTAATGAGACAAAGAATGTAGAAAGGGATTTGAAGAAGTTGTTGCAAGAAGTGAAGGATAATAGTGTCATTGGGAAAATGGTTAGTTTGTTGCCCATATACCGACAGTAGTGAACTGAAAAGGAGAGCAATGACACTGAATAACAAGATGGCTGGATTGTGTCAGACAGAGTGTTCAATTTGTGAATGTATGGAATAAATTTGAAGGGAAGTTAGAATAGTTCAAAGCTGATGATGGAATGCATTTGAATGGGTTTGGTGTTGGTCATTTAGAGCGAGTGTTGTTTACACAGGATTCATACAAAATTAGTACCACTAAGAGTCAGAGAGGGGTTGAGAGGCAGGTTGTGGAAGGATGGGAAGAGGATGGATACTAAGGTAAGGAAGTGATTATAGCAGAGCAAAGTGATGCAGCATAAAATGGTGGGGATGATATGAATATAAATGAAAATCAGAGACAGGATCAGGGAAATTGGAATGGTCAGGATGAAGAGAGAAGTGCACTATAGCAGAGAGAGTAAATAGTGATTGTGTTGATGGGATGGCCTCAAAGAGTTGAGAATTGTTATGTTTCTGTGATAATGTACAGAGTATCAGAAATAAATGGGCTAAGTTTGTAATATTGATTGAATCAGTATGTCCAAATATAACTGGCATAATGAAACTTGGGACTGAAAATGATATACTGTCAGGACTTGAAATGGTAAGATATAAAATTTTCCAAAAGGATAAGATGAAGTGAGGAGGGGATATATTGCTAATAGTATCAGAGGAATTGTGTCCTTCAAGAGTCAAAGTGGCAAATAGTAGTACGTGTGAAAATTTTGAAGCTGTTTGGTGTGTAGCTGAGATCAGCAGAATAGTATGTCTAATAGGATGGTGTTATAGGTCAGAGAATGTGGAGATATTGCTTGTGAAATGTTTAGACAAATTAGTTGGGCAAGTAAAAGGAAGACCATCCTAAAGGGAGATTTTAATTATAGGAATGTGGACTGGAGAGAAGAGACACGGTATAGTACCAAGGAGGTGAATTTGTTGAGTTTCTGCAGAATAACTATCTAAAGCAGCATGTGATGGAAGCAACATGAGTTTTCTTGGTGTTAGATTTGGTGATATCCTCACAGAATGCAGCTGTGAATGAAGTATCAACACTCCCACCTGTCGGTGAAAATGATCATGAGGTACTGATTTGGAAGGTAGACAAACAGGAAAAAGTTGTTATCAAGAAGGTCTATATGTGTAACTATAAGGTGGGTGATTATGAGAAGCTACGTTGTCAATTAGCATCAATACATTGGGTTGATGAATTATGTAAAAAAGATGTTAACAGTGCATGGGAAATGATAAGGCTGTATCTAACACAAGCAATGCATAACTGCATACCAAAAGTTAAGAGAATAAACAGAGGAGTGAGATGGATGAACAGTGAAATCAAGCAAACAGTGTTACAAAAAAAAAGTTATTATGGAGGAAGTACAAGACAGTTTGCAGTGAACAGATGCATGAAGAATATAAAGTGCAGGCCAGAAAAGTGACAAGCATGGCTAAAAAAGAAAAGTAGAATATGAGAGGGGATTGGCCAGCCAGATCAAAGTTTATGCAAGAGAATTTTTCTGGCATTTATATGGCAAGCAAGAGGTAAAATAATTATGGTAGGTTGATGCTGGTGGTTAATGGTAGCAGAGTAACCATAGCAAATGATATAGTGGAATTATTTAATGAGCACTCCATCACTGTATATCATAGCAGTGTAAATGATGATGTGCAACATGTAGAAGGGAGGCAAGAATCATATTTAAAGGTAAAAGAATCAGAGGTGATCAAGTATTACTCGGATTAGATGTCAATAAAGCTGTGGGAATGGATGACCCATCACCATGTATTTTTAAAGAATGTGCAAAATAGTGAGTGAGTCATGCAGTGAGAAAGGTTTCTAAGGAGGAAAGAAGGTGGCAAAATAATACCTTTCCATAAGCATGGTTCGAGAACAAAAGTTCCCAATTATAGGCCAGTCTGTATATCTGCAGTTGTAATCAAAGCGTTGGAAAAATTGGTTAGAAGTAGAATACAAGACTAGGTTGATGAATATAAGATTCTCTATGATGGTAAGCATGGGGTTTGTGAAGAGTAGGTCTTGTTTTAGCAATCTGCTTATGTTTTATGATAAGGTGACAATTATTATTATTATGTGACACCTCCAGGGAGTCCAAGGACTCATCGAAGGAGAGCATCTACTCTACGACTGTTCTCCAACACTCAATCCACCAACGCCATCTACCACCCACCACCACTAGTATTTCCGCAGACAATCGCAAACATCCATGCCCGCAGCAGGATTTGAACCCACAGCCTTTCAGCTGGAGAGCAGATACACTAACCACTCGGCCAACCAGGCAAATGTGTAAGATGAGGGAGAATCATATACAGTGATATTCTTGGACTTTGCAAAAACATTTGATAGATTACCACATGATAAATTGGAGAGGACAGGAATAGATAATATATTGGTTAGATGGAATGGAGATTGGCTCGCTGAATGATACCAGCAAGTTGTGTATGATGGAGCAGTGTCTCAGTAAAGGAAGATGACCAGTGGCATCCCTCAGGGTTCTGCTCTTGCCCCCCCCCCCCACTGTTTAACTTGTTTGTTAATAATATTTCATGTGGATTGACTGGGGATCTTCAAATGTTTACTGATGATGATGCAAAGCTAGGTAGAATTATCAGGAATGGTGCTGATGTTAATTCTCTACAGGAAGATTTGAATAGACTTTTAGCTTGGACAAATGAGTGGGGTTGCAGTTTTAATGTTAATAAATGCAAGGTGTTACACTTTGAGATAGAGATATAAGACTACATACTGTATTGGTGGAGCTGTACTTAGGAAGTGGATGAGATTCAGCATCTTGGAGTGATCGTGGACAGTGGACTGAAGTTATGAGGGCACATTGCATATGTTGTAAAGACAGCATGTTGTATTGCTATTGTACTCAAATTTGGTCATCTAGTTTTCATTGATGTGGAAACATTAGAGAGGGTCTAAAGACAAATAACCAAAGTGATATCTGTACCCTGGAGTGTTGGTTATGAAGAGCATTTGAGATAATGTGATCCTCATCTTAACATCCACTCTTTTTTTAAAAAAAAAGAGTGGATGTTAAGATGGGGAAAAAGAGAGAATCATATGTTCAATAATCAGAGCTGTTAGTGAGTGGAATGCATTGCCTGAATGTGTTGTGAGTGCAGGTAGTGTAATAACTTCTAAGCTCATTATGACATATGTTGCTGGTTGAGTGGGCCTCCCATGATGAGTCTATTGACTACATGGAGGTTACCTAATAATAATAATAAATGAAAAATATTATTCTAGACAAGAAACTATAATCTTGTTTCAGTCATTACTCAAATGCAAACAAATAAAATTTGCATGTAAAGTATACATTCAAAAGTAGTGTAGGTAGTGACCCTTCCTATGAAGCACAGCAATATAATATATGCATACAAAATTGTAAATTGCATATGATGATAATGCAACTGTGAAGTAGACTTGTGAAGAAACTTCATGTAAAGACTTCGCTTGATTGCTTGCACTTGGGTAAGGATTAAAATAAGAATATAATTTTTTTTTGATAAAATATACTTTATAACAAAGTGAAAAAACTTCCTATAACTTTCTCTGAACCAGAAGAGTATTTTAATAATGGTGATACATAATTTACTACTTGTATATGGAAAATTCATGATTTCTACATTGATTCAATCTTGCAGAAACAGTCTTTCTACCCTCCCTCCCAAACAAAAAAGACAAAACAAACAGGCATCAACTGAACAGCAGACTATGAGGCTAGGATTAATTGTCCTGTACTAGTAAAAAATTAGGTTAGGCTTAGAAAGGCAAGTTATCTGGTAAAAGAAGGCTGCTTGGCAATATGAAGAGAATGAAAGATAATCACATGAAATTTAAACCCATTAAAGTTGTTCTTAAAAAATGTAGGCATGACTGGAACAAAAGATATTATTTGCTTTTTTTATGATTGTATTGATGATCACAATGTCTAAATGTTATGAGGTGAAAGTATCATTTCTATCAATCTAGGCAGTAGATGAATTTCACTGTCTGATGGTGGAGCTTGAAGTAGCTTGAAAAAAGTATTGTTTGGTCTCTATTTAAAAAAACAACAACTGAGTATCTAGTGCTGAAATGCAAGACAAGTTTATAACTCTTCATGGATAGGATTCACATAATAAAGCAAATGAATGTTTTCATTTGCTTTATTATGTGAAAAAAGCCAATTCTACATGAGATTGACTAATTAACTTGCAGTCGAAGTTCATACCTCACACTCCAGAGGGAAATTCAAACTTAGGTCTTTCCCAACCAAGAACAAATGTTTTCATGTGCTCTATAGAAGTAAAAGTGGTCCCCCTTCCCCATATACTGATGTTCTACCAAGCTCTGCAGACAATGCAGACTTCTAGCATTTGCTGGTATAAAGTTGTAATATGTTCATGATGATAAATGCTAGAGATACATCATTAATGAGAGCAATATATGTTCTTGTCTGAAGATCTGAGTATTATCAAAGTAATTATCATTAAGTAATCAGAAGTTCATTTTTAAATCAAGAAATAAAATGACATATTTAAAATATCCTTTATAAAATAAACTGTTACAGTAATGTTTCAAAAACCAATACTTACAACAGGTATACTGACAACATCTTTTGTTAGTGATTCTAAAACAAGTGGTTGAAAATATGCTTCGATTGTAATCACCTCATCTTCAGGAAGGATAGAAATATTAACATCATGTTGGATCTAAATAAGATAAAAATAATTTGGTAACAGACCAAAAAAACATGATTACTTTTTAACACAGCTAAAGAAGAAATATGAATAAAATAAAACATCAAAAAAAAGTGAACAGAGGGTACCCCTTGAAGTAGCTACATGACATATGACACTGCAGTAAACCATTTTTTTTTTTATCATGGTTTAATTCATAACACAAGATACTAATAAGAAAATATATAATATATTTTTATATATTTTTTATTTACTTAGTTGCTGATATTTTGCTGATTTTCTACCCAGCATCTTCAGAGCACAAACAATTTATCACAGTATGGAAACAGCAACAATTAATTAATAGTGAAAACAGTTTAGTTTTTTGTGTTGTCCGTTATAATTTTAAAGTCCTAACTGGCACCATCTGCTGTTGGTTAAAGTTATTTCATATGGGTTTCCTCCCACCTTTCCTTCCCCCATCCCTTAAGATGGGTTGAGTTCTCCTGATGAGGGATTAAGTATGTGTGTTTATGACTGTACATCCGTGTATGTTAACAGGGCCAGTTTGTCTGTTCTGGAGGACAAAAAACCTGAGTTTCCAAGTGAAAAAAACCCTACCTCTGTATGAGACCAGATAACTCACCTTTAGTTGAAAGAGACCAGATAAAGGTTCCTCACGCCTTTGATGGGAATCGAACCCAGGTCTTTCCAATCAAAGGGCTTCCACTATACTGACTGAGCTATGGAGGCTCTCACTGGTTAGAGAGAGAGAGGTTGACAAGTATTAATTCAAACTTAAAATGAGTTTCCCAGCAAGGTTGTTTGTGAGAGTTTCCTCTGTCTGTCTTAGTTCTCTATTTCTGGTGGCTAATGCTATGTCATCCACACAGAAGAATTTTCTAGATACTGTATCTGGCAGGTCAGCTATACATAGGTTATGTGATAGGCCATTGTTGAGTATCTTCTGATTAATGATATTTCCTCCAAGGACAACATGAAAATATCTATTGCTAAGCATATTAACAAGCTGTATTGTTCTTCAGCATGGAAGTACTTTCATTAGTTTATACATCATGCCCTCTCTCCAAAGATTTAACTTTGGAGAGAGGGCATGATGATTTAACTGTCGTATACGGCAGTTAAATCAAGGAAAACTACGGAAGTTTTTAGATTTTGTTGAAAGCCTGCTTCAATGCATGACGCCAGTGCCAGAACTTGGTCACAACAGCTGCAACTGGGCCTAAAGCCTGCCTGTTCTATCGGAACACATGTTCAAGGATGGTGTTGCTTATGCAGTTGTACAGTAATCTTTCCAGTAGTTTATACATGCAGTTTAGTAGTGCAATTGGACAATAGTTTTGTGGGTTGTCAGTTGATTTTCTGGGTTTGGGAAAGGCTATGATATTAGCTCTCTTAAATTCCTTCGGCAACACTCCAGTGGTCATTATTTCTGAGAAGAAACAGGCGAGCCATTTTTTGGTATTTTTTCCAGCATGAATAAGAAATTCCGTGTGAACTCTGTCATTCTACAGGCCTTTCCCGTATTTGTGCATTGTTAATTTCCTCATCGCTGAAGGGTCTTACATATTCTGATTCGTCTTGTAGTTTTGCCTTAAAGTCTCTGGCTTCCCTTTTAACTTTAATGGTATGGTTTCTATCATGTTGGCATCTTCAGATTTTAGTAATGGGTTAGCAACTTGGTTTGGTGTGACATCTGTCTTTTTAGTAGTCATCATTGTAGTGCCTCCTAGCTTCCGTAATACATTCCAGGCCTTTCTGCTGGACTGCCTGAGGTCTGTTTCGATCCAGCATTGTTGTCTTGCTGCGTCCAAGTCATGGAGAAGATCTTCTGAGATTTCCAGATCACTGCTCTCCATAAATTTCTTAGAGCTGTTCACTCCATTCACTCCATCCAGGGATATACTCCTTTCTGTTGTCCCTGGGAATATGTTTATTAGCTGTAGAGATGACAGCTCCTACAAATCGATTGTAGTTATTGGGTACAGGAGGTATGAAATGAACACACTTGTCAAGGTCAATGGCATATTTTTCCCAGTCGGCTCTTCAAAGATTCCATCTCGGGCGGGGAATTGATCGGACACGATGTATTTTTATGCCCACTTCAAGGAGGACCGGTCGGTGTTGGCTGTGAGGGAAATCACCGAGACCTCTTCTTTGAGCAGGTAGAGGTTCATTCATGTTGTTAGAGGTGACGAAGCAAAGGTCAGGATTATAGTCTCTTCTCCATGCTGCTGATCTGAAGGAGCCACGTTCTTTAGCGTCAAAGACCAAGTAGATATTGGAGGTCTCAGCCCATTTGGCAAGGGTTATGCCGCATTCATCATTCTGAGCATACTTCCATAACTCACGGTGGCTATTGAAGTCTCCCGCATATATAGTTGGGTGACTCAAAAGAGGGAGGACTTGTTGAGACTATTGGATGTTTGGTAGCTTGTAGACATTAGCAAGCGTCAGTTCACCCAACTTTGTCATGACCAAGCTGATGATCATCATCGCTTGACACAGTAACAAGTTCGATCTGCTCAATGTTGTTGCGGACGTATGTCGCAATGCCATATGCATGGTGATAAGTTGCTCCTACAAGCTGGTAGTTTGTAGGAGTTATTCTCCTACAAATATAGCTTGTAGCTATTCTTGTAGGAATAAATTTACAGAAGAGGGAGAATTCGTATATTCTCCCTCTTCTGTACAAGTCTTCTTCAGTAACAGCATACATTTCCTGGAGGAAGTACAATATCTATATTTTGGTCAAGAAGGAATTTTGAAAGATATTCACATTTTGATTTGCTAATTCCTTCGATGTTAAGATGACAGATTCGGACTTTCGGTCTGAGATTTCTAGTCAGTTGGTTCTTCAAACCATTCACTTCTGATTGCTGCATGTAGTTAGTAGCTTAGGAGATCCATGGATAGACTGGCTGCCAAGGTCGCTCTAGCTCATTTAGCATTATCCATGGTGCACCACGAGGAGGTGAGCTAGGACTGCACCTTGATCAGGATGAAACACCCTTATAAACTGATTACCGAATATCTCAACAACGTCTTCTGCAGCAGTTACCATTCTACCATTTTCATCCATTAACATCATCTTACCATGATCATTCTTCCTTCTACTTGCCACATATCTAAAAATTCTGGAGAGTTTTTAGATATGCTGATTTGCCAATATTTGCTCATACTGCACTTTTGTTTTCCTTACTAACTGAATCACTCTCCTGGCTTGTACTTTATGTTCTATCGAGTCGTTTTCGACTTCTGGTGATTCTATGAACATACGTTCTCCATTCAGATCTGTCCCTGGCCATATCTTTTAGATATGGCTAGGGACAGATACTATTATGTGACACCTCTGGGAGTGTCTGGACTCTCTGGAGGTGCCACATAATAATAATAATATGCTGTTATGTATTTCTTTGTCCTTTTCCAAGCACCATTTATTTCCTTACTGCTCAACTCCTCATTCCATCCTAGAGCTCCAAGCTGTCTCCTAAGTTTGTCATAATCACCATCCTTATAATTCCACATGTATCCTTTCCTCACAGAATTCTACATATGGCTAGCCACAATCCAGGTTATCACTTTATGATCAGTCTCACCAACTGGAGTAAAGGGTGAAATCCCACTCACAATTACATCCTTTGATGAAATGATCAGATCTAAAACTCTCAAACCTCACATGCCCTCCTTTACATGCTGCTTGAGATAATTATCTCTCAAGAACTCGAGAAATTCATTTTCCTTATTCCCAAATGCTATCTCTTCATTCTAATCTATACCACCGTAATTAAAATCCACTATTTCCCTCTTTGTCTGCCTTATGTGGACATAATTCCTCTGTTATCATTAGCAGCATTCCCCCTACCTTTTTGTCCTTTCTATCCTTACAAAAAATACTATATCCTTCCATTTCTATTCCCGTTAGAATATCATCTTCATTCAATGATGTTTCACTTATTCCAATGGTTTTCGGGCAAATAAACTCAATCAGTGAAACCATTTCATCTCCCTTATTTCTGATACCTCTGGTATTTGTAAAAAAATACTCTGTATTAGTGTGTGATATACCAAAAGACAAAACTGGCAAGAAGGGTACCACAGGACTCTGTTCTAAGCCACTGTTGCTTAATGTGAACAGTGAAGTTCAACGTTAGAGAAGGTGATACTGATTTGCTGTATTGCCTAAAAGTGTAGTAAATGCAGAAACTGTGTATGGGTTTAAGGCATGGTTCAAGGATTTTTTTGCATAAGTGTGGACCTTCCACAACAAGTCTTTTGCAGGAAGTTGTTTGCTCAGGGCAGATGAATGGGATAAGTCAATTCAACAGTGGCAAGTTTAAACTTGGCCAGATGAGATGTTAGATGGTATTGGTGGAACTTCGATATGTGGAAGAAATGAGGAATCAGGGGTAGGGATGTGGATACTTGTGGATAAGGAGTAACAATTGAGGTCACATTATGAAAGTTACCCAGAAAGCTGCTGCCAAAATAGTAATGTTGATAACAGGGATGAAGAGGTGATAATGCCATTCTATAAAGCAATGATCAGACCACAACTGGATCTGTGCACTGATGTGGTAAAGAGCCATGTGAATAAGGAAGTAAAAAGTAGATATTGTCTAGTGATTGGTTGTAATAACTAGAATGATTACAAACCTATCAATTTACACTATTTTTTTTTCATGAAATTTCACATGTGAAAAGATGTAAACCAAGGAATAAATACTGCAGGCAAACTAAGGTTTAATTAATCTGGAAACTCTACTCCAGATACCAACATGATACTTTTCAAGCTACTTCAGGTCTCCAAATAAGATGGGTGATGGTTTTCATCTCACTACTTCAAGATGATGATTATTATTATTTATTACTTATTATTATTCATCACCTTTCATGTACAAAAAACTATTCTAACACACTCTTCCTCACAAATCTTTAGACTTCCAGGAAAGGTACCTTGTACTTATTTCTAGCCTTCTTCCTCCCTTTGAAAGATCTTAGTGATAGCCATCTCATTAGCTCTTCTTGTCAATTATTAAGCTTCAATTATATCGATTATTTTCCCCATCAAGCTCTATGAAATTCTCTACTTATCCCCTCATAGATGGCATTCCATGGGGTCATTATATCATGACTGTTGACTACCCTTTAAATCTCCAGATTTTCCTAATTTCTGTATGCAGGCCACATGCGATCCAGGCATCATATTGTTTTCTTCTCTATGTGTCAATGTTATTCTCATAATTGAAATGTTTGACAGTGTTGTCTTTATTACCTTTGCAATATCTATTTCCTAGTCTTCAACTCAATTTCAATTATCACTGAAGAATTCTTGGAATACAACTGTCAATATAGTATTCAGCCTCCATTCCTGAATTCCAAAGTGCAAGAATGTATTTACAGATATTAGACTGGCATCCCTACTTTATGCCAATCTTTCAATATTGACATTTCACTGAGAGCCTCTACATGAGAAGTATTGGTTCAGAAGCTGATATAGCTTCTCCATTAATAAATCTTCTTAATTTTGCATCATCTGCAAAATTAAGTTAAACACTTATCTTAAATAAAATTAAAAACTTTTCTTAAACCATTCCTAATGTTGTTAACAAACATGAAGAAAGAAACAGCAAATAAAAACAAAGCCTCATGGCTCTCTCATTAATCCTCTATCTAAGCATTTATCTGGTCACCTTCGGCCTCATCGATAAAGAAAAAAATTAGACAAAATACAAGCAAAAGCATCAAGATTATCATTGGTGCAGTCTCATCCACTAACAACATCAGAGCCCAACAGGAATGCAGGCTTGACCTGTTGGAGGACAGACGAAAATTTGCCACCATAAAATTCATAAATAATATTAGAAGCTACCAAAGCGATCAGTTCTCCTTAAAAACTTATGAACATTGGAATCAAAAATGCATACTTCACAGATCATCAACTTTACAATATGATGACACTATCAGGAAAGAAATAGGTCTTGATCAGCTAAATGCCCACATAAACAAAGAACCTCTATTTTCCAGTCCTTTACCTTCAAATACTTCCATAAATCTAAACCTTACCAAACTCTGTACAAAAAAAAACCAAAAGAAATGCTCAAAGAAAAAGGCCTAAATACTATCAACCTTCTTTCATCCTCCAAACGGGTTATTTGTTATACCGATGGATCGTCAGACACCAATATGATTAATGGAGGCACTGGTGTTCTCCTTCTATTCCCGAAAGGTGAAAAACTTTCAATAAAACTTGGAACTGGAAAAATCGCTTCCAATTTTACCAGTGAACTCTATGCAATAAATAAAGCACTTGAAGCCTACTTAAAACTATCATTATCTCAACAATCTGAAGGAATTATAATTTACAGCGACTCAAGATCAGTTATGGAGGCAATCAAAAATGGCAATACCAAGCTCACACAAGACATTCATAAACTCTTAAATCAACTAAAGTGTTTAGGAAAAAGTTACATTTTACAATGGATTCCTGCTCATGTAGGCATTGATTACAATGAAGCAGCTGATAAATTAGCAAAAGAGACCAGAGAACTCAACAAAGAAACTCACATGATAACTCTTGCTGATGCCAATGCACTAGCAAAAGCTAAACTAATTGCACTGAAATCATTGATACAACATCAAATTCCCTGAAATCAGTGCTGACAGAAAGACCTCCACCACGATAGCAAGACTAAGAATTATAGAGGAATGAAGATCAATACAGATGATACGAGAACATATAGAAACTGGAACAACTGCCCCCAATACTCAACTGACACCCACTCGCATCTTTACCTGTCTAGCAATTACAGCAGCCTTGCAAGAAATAGATTCTAATCCTGAAGAACAGCTCTATACAAACAAAATCATCGACATAGCCAAAGCAGTACAAGGTAGGCACATAGAAACATCTAAGACTCTTCAAAGGACAAGACAACAACAACAACATTAATCCTCTATACATAACTCTGATATCAAGTAGATAGCTAGTTTAAAATTCACTCTACTGATTACTCAATCCCACCTGGATAAATATACTAATCTGCCATACTACAGTATGTAAATAGCATTTGCAAAATCTAGATATATATATATATATATATATATTACCATTTTTCTTGCCAATTATGGCCTTTATCTTACAAGCAACTATTAAAACAAGATATTCCCTTAAGAAACCTTTACCAGCCTCCACAGAGAATCTGGTTATCATTCACTTACTTCTATATTATTTTAGCAACTTTCCTTAAGTAATTTTTCCAGTATCTCAACTATCACTGCAGAACTGCATACTAGTCTATCATGTTTTGTTTTGTTTTTTTAATAGCATCCATTGGCACTACCTTCTTTTTTGTTCCTTATGATTCTTCCAATCAAAAGGAAGCCATTCAATTCACCGTGTGAGATTCAAATCACCTCTTACTAAGATGATTTGAATGATAGCTTGATGAAATCATAAATTTCAACAGGCTATCAACTATTGTTATGTGAAACCTGTATGTAGTCCTCAAGGACTCATCACAGGGCACCACACAATTCGTTGCCTACACTATTTTTTTTGTGAGACTCCCTCCCACAAAAAGTTGTAAACCTATAATGCATCAGAACAATTGGTGGGCTAAGGAATTCTTTTATTCATTTCTTTTGCTATTTTTTTATTAATTTTTTTGTATTTTTTAAATTCATTTTTTTATGTAAAAGTGGAGGTCTCACACTTGCGAATGAAATTTATCCACCACCTAATGACAATCACAAACACCCATGTCCATAGCAGGATATCTGCAGACTGTTGGTTAGAGGGCACTTGACCACTTGACCAACTACTTAATCCTCTAAGTACACATTACACTATCTGCCACCTCCAATAGTATTGTTTGCCAACTGCATGTATTCTTTAACTAATTTAGCTGTGTGTGTGTGGGGGGGGGGGGAATGAAAAACCAGAATTTCTAGAAGAAAAAAAATTCCTCCATACGAGATTGAGTAGCTCACCTCCAAGTGAGAAAAGCCCATATAAAGATTCTTCTCATCATGAGAAGAAACAAATTTATATCTCTTCCAATCAGAAGAATGGAAGAGATCTAAATCTCTTCATCAAGAGATCTCTCAACCTTCCAAGTGCACTAAAGGGATGCTTCAGTTGTTTGATGATAATGAAAAGTTGGGGAGAGTTACAAGAAGTGACAGTGATGTTGGATCCATTCAGGACTGATTATGATAATAATTATATACAGACACTGATACTAACAGTATTGTGGTCTGTTAACTACATATCTTCTCTTGCAGGTTTGACTGTATGTGGAATAAAAAAAATCCAAGTTTCCAAGAGGAAGCATCTTGCTGCTTTCGAATGAGATTGGTTAACTCACCTTCAGTTGTTCATACCAGCACGTCACAGTATTAACAACACCAAAAGAGGAAAAATTAAGAGAATTTATAGAACTTAATGAGCACTGGCTATGAAATACTTCCTCTCCAAAAGTATGGTTGCATAAATTTGCCAAAGATCTGGGAGAAGGTATTCTGAGACCATGTAGCTTAACTTCTCCAAATTTTCCTGAATGAGCTAGATAGTTATCTTGCCCATAGAGGGTGCCATGACAGGATATTACAGCAGTCCCCCTTTAACCATAAGGGATACATTCCAAGACCCTCACAGTGGATACCTGAAACTGCAGATAGTACCGAACCCTATATATACGTTTTTTCCTATACATACGTACGTATTATAAAGTTAAATTTATAAATTAGGCACAGTAAAAGATTAACAACAATAACTAATAATAAATTAGAACAATATACTGTAATAAACGTTATGTGAATGCAATCTTAGCAACCTCCGCACACGATTATTTTTCTTTCCTTATGAAGTAGAGAACTTTCACCTTTTCACTTAAAGGAAGCACTTTATAGCTTCTCTTTGGCATATCCAAATTGCCAGTATCACTACTCTTGCACTTTGGGGCCATTATTAAGTAAAATAAGGGTTACTTGAATTGACTGTTGCGATACCGCAACAGTCAATCTAATAATCAAGATGGCTACTAAGTGACTAACGGGCAGGTAGCATATACAATACAGCATGAATATGCTGGACAAAGGAATGATTCATGTCTTGGGCGGGACACCGCGAGATTTCATTACACTACTCAGAACGCTCACAATTTAAAACTTATGAATTAGTTATTTCTGAAATTTTCCATTCAATATTTTCAGATCAGGGTTGACTGTAGGTAACTGAAACCGCAGATAAGGGGAGACTACTGTAGTTTTGTTTCAGTTACAATTTGAATTGTTTCTAATGAATTAGATGTGTGCCTTGTGCTTGTCACAACAATTGTAATTTGTGCTCTGAAGATGCTAGGAAGAAAATTAGCAAAATATTAGTTAAATTAATTAATTTTCCCCCTCAATTAGTGTTATTAATAGTGTGAAGTGTTAGCATGAATAATCAATGGCACATTATAATATTTAATGGAATGAATACAGCATAGAGGAACAATAAAATATAAGTTTATTATATCCTATATTTTGCTTCTGTCACAAAGACATTGTCAGGGATACAATCTCAAAATTGTATAAACACACACAAAAGAAATCGAAACAATTAGTGAAAGAAATCAGACAAAAAGTCTAAAGTCCTATGCAGGGATACCCTCTATGGGTCCTGTTGGCTAGCCCTAGCTGTTGGGCGGGAGGCCTAAATATTAAAGTTTCCCAATCCTTAGGAAGTTTAACACATCCATATTTATTAAGATTAGGCTAGTTTAACAAATGTTCTGCTGATTCTAAGAAAAATCTTTCAAGTTTATATATTTGTTGCAGTGAAGCATATTTTTTCCCATTTGATTCTGTGTAAAGTATCCAAAACATGCCCATGTAGACAGACTACTCACATGTGGAAGATCACCTAGTCTGACAATAAGATAATTTGCAGGAACAAGGAACCTTGTAAATACCTGGAACAGAGAGAATAGGAAGTATATAATAGCAGCCAGCTTCAGATGAGGTTTGAAAGCAGTACAGAGATTATTTTTTCATTAGAGTTATATTTTTTCTGAGGTGTCCCAGATATAGTGAATAGTAAGAGCATTACTGTAGTCTGATGAGAAGGGAGGAAAAACCAATTTGTTAATCTTCTTAACATTGTAGCTATTGAACAGGAGGTCTGGCAAATAAAGATGAGTTCATTTGAAAGGAAAGCCTGAGTGGAACAGAATTTGGAGACTCCTTTGATAAGGGTTTTGATAACACTATACTGTTGAGAGGTGGAAAAGTTTATGTATGCATCTATCTGTGTGGTAAGTTTTCTGTAAACTGAGAAAAACGAGTGATATTGGGAAGACACATGATTAAAGTATCCAGAAAAGGCAGGCTATTATTAGTTGCTTTTTCTATGGTGACCTGGATTCTGGTGTGCTGGCTGGTGAGGTGGAAGAGGAAGTAATCTAATATGTTGCCATGTAGTCAAATAGAGGAAACATCATCAATATATCTTAGCCAAAGAGAATGTTTGAGAATGGCAGCACTAAGGGTAGGTTTTTCAAAATGTTCCATAAATTGGCTAGAATGGGAGAGCCCATGGCTCTACCCTCTGTTTATATATGATATCCATCCAAGAAAGTAGTTGACAGGGATGGCAAAATTGAAAAGATCAATGATATCAGGGGAGGGAAAGCATTTTTCAGTAAAATGTCAGAAAAGGGAATATTGGTAGACAGAGAGTTGACATCAAAGCTCACCATGATATCATTATTATTTAAAACTAAATTTTGGATTGAAGATTTGAACTAAGCAAAATTTTTAATATAAAAGGAAGTAAAGGGATAACCAATAAGGAGTTAATGATTTAACCAACTTAAAAAAGAAGGGAGTTGATAGTATTCACTACGGAATGGAGTAGGTTTTAGATTTATGAATTTTAAGCAGCCTGTATATCTGAGAAAGGGAACTAAAATTTCAGAAGGCCAAGACGTGACACTGTTTAGAAGCATTTTTAATGGGGGTTTTTCTGAGAACTGGTGAGATCATAATCTAGAGGTTTATAAGTTGTGCAGTCTGAGCAATACATTCATTTTCTGATTATAATCCCCTCCATGCTACCAGCTTCATATCCATTTCAATTTACTCCAATTTTCTAATAGTTTTCCCATCATATGGTTTTCCCATCATTGCCCTTGTAAAGTCTGGCAGCATCATGATGTAGTCATTTCCTTTATCCAATTCTGTTGTCACTTTATTATAAAATGTGAGTATATTACTAAGGCAAGACCTACCTTTTACAAAGTCCTGATGCCCACTATATAGTATCATATCCCCCATCCCACTGTTGGATTTTGCCCCACTCCTGAGATATTAATTGGGCTGTAGTTAGCTACTTCTGTCTAGGAGCCACCTTTATGTAATGGAACTATCTTACCCTCTTTCCACTCGCCTGGCTGCAGAACTGAGACTTAGATTGAACAACTGCAAGAGAGGCAATGCCAATTCTCTTGAGATTCATGTAGCACACAGGTTGACATGCCATCCAGTCCCACTGCTATGTTCACATCGATATTTTTCAGTATGCTCAGCACCTCCTGTTCATCTACCTCAATTTTGACCTGCATCACTGTCATCAGCAATTGCAAAATTGCACCTGAATGATACACCTTTGCAAAATGATCACTCAGTAACTCAATTATTTATTTTGCCTCTATCATCTTCCTACCTCAGCATTGATTAAAGTCATCCTTCAATAGTCATTTTTCCTTGTTACTTGCTACATCAAAGAAACTTTTAGATTTACTGATTTGGCCTGTCTTACCTTGCTTGCACTTCATGCTTCTGAGTATGCCGATCCCTTTCTTTAAATTCCCTCTACAGTGTTTTCTTTTTTTGCTTTATATGTATACTCATCATCATGCTTATCAAGGATTTTAGGCCTAAAGTGGCTTGTTCATTCCTTAGAAGTCATTGTTGAATCTCTTTAGAGGATTCTAGTGGTTTGTAATTTAAGACTTGTTTTTGTAACTTTTCTGTTTTCATTCTTTTAATGTGTTCCATCCATTTATGTTTATATTTTTTAATTTTTTCTATTACTGATTCCTGGTTTAATTCTTTATCATATATCTATACTCATCCATTTAATCCCTACTTGGTTTATCTTTCTGACTGTGAATATGCAGTCTGATACCACTTCCTTTCAAACAATCCCTGACCACTTTTTTGTTCCATGGTAAAGCTGGTAATTATGACATACTTAGACAACATCTTGGAGCACTGCCATTGCTTCAAAAGCTACAAAGAAAGAATTTTGAATGTGAATATAGGCACATCTTTATGTTAAAACAGCATTTGAAATGACTACACCATGTTCTGAACAACTCCTGGTAGTATTTATTATTAGCTCCCCACCCCCACCACCACCAACAACAACCCTTTTTTTTTTTCTTTTTCACAACATTCCTATAGGTCTGATTTTAAGTTCCAAGAATAATTTGTTCCAACCAGGATTTCCTCAAAGCTGAACTCTCTTTTATTTGACATACCTTCCTATCCAATGGTTACATAAGAATTAAAAAAAAAAAAATGTTCATGTTGTTCATATCCCTCTGAACGTACAGATCATAGTAATGCTATCAACATTCCCTATATCTGGGGTACTTCAGAAAAAATAGCGAGCACTTTAAAGAAATATAATGGATGCACTGCTTTCAAACATTATATCAAGCTAATTGCTCTTGTTTTCTCTCTCAAGGGTCAACAACCCCCTATGCATATTTGCCGAGACGTTTCTGATTACTGTGTACTCAATATGTATCCAATATTCCTGTCCAAACATTCTGACAAAAAACAATGCGGAATGGATGAGTCGGGCATTTACGAAAGGATGCTATTATCAGAATTATTATCTTCATCAGTTGAAGACCATCAACAAATTAGTGCTGAAGTGCTTAAGTTAACACATAATCGAGGGGGAAAATACCGTCTTGAAGAAACGCAAAACCATTGGTAGAAACTCACATTTTAAAAATATTAAAAAGGTACCGCTTACCAATTTTCGACTACGTCCCCATGCTGATAAAGTATGAGTGTAATTGCGAAAAAACAGTGAAAATTCGGATAAATCTAATTTCCCATCGTGATCACTATCTAATTCTTCAAAGAGTTCTGCATCTGTCTGTTGAAAGTTGTTTGGAAAAACATCCTCAAAGGGATCACTGGATACATGTCCCAGCAACAAAATTACGACTGGAATGGAAATCAAAGACCAAATGATCGCTGCAACTGCACATCGGAATACATACACATTAACAGAAACGTTGCGTGAATTATTTTTTCGGTGTGGTAATGTCTGCTCAGAAGATCTTTCGATTGCACCTTTTGAATCTTTTGTTATTTCAGAAACCGATTTCATGAAACCAGCAAAACAATTTGACAGTGGTATCGCTGGTAGTAGTATTTTGAGAATTAAGTAAGAAAGATGGTGAGTTGTGTACAGTGGAGTAGAGTGCCCTCCTGCGACGAGTCTTTGGAAGTAGCATGCAATAATGATAACAATAATTTAAAATAGAAAAACCAAATTATTTTATTTTATTTTATTATACTCCATACTGATAGACTAGTACTACTCTTACATAACGTTCAAAGAGAAGGCCGAAGCCTTTACATAAAAAGAAAGATTACAAGGGTATCATCCAACGTTAGTCCTTGGTATCCTGTTTGTCATGCGCTGGTGGTAAAGCCAGACCACCAGTGTACCCTGCAGGGCCCTCAAAGAAATAACTTTAACATCACTCTTGGATAAACCAAGTAAAGACAAGTCTACATTGTTAGCAGCATTCCACACGCCGTTCATAGAGACGGTGGCGCTGGTAAAACGAGGAGCCGCCCCAAACTCCTCTTCTGTTTGCCTGGCAAGGTCATCATTTCTCTCGTAGTACTGAACCTTGCTCTTATGGCAATAGGTAAGTGAGAGCCCAGTACCCACTACCTGAACATCAGTCACCCAAACACTACCATCTCTCCTCATTACAATATCTGACTTTCTAACACCAAAAGTTGTTCTATAGAGTGGTTCAACTGTGGTCTCCCAACCTTTGTTATTAAAACGGTTGTCCAATATGGAGACCACAGCATAATCTTTCTGCACACGGACACCATGTGTCCAGAAACAGCATTGGGAAATATGAGACAAAGTCTCGCTGTAACGGCAGCCAGACCTACAGCTAATGTCTTCACTGCCCCATCGGCCTGTGCGGGTTCTAGTGGGCAGGTTTATTCTAGTCCTTATCAAATCAATAAACTCAAATCTTGGAAGTAATCCAGTCCGGTCACGTATCCAGTGATGTTGTGGGGTATCAAGTGTGACTTTACTAAGGAGATGCCGTCTACAGAACTGTAAAGCGAAGATGCACATCTCTTATCTCTTGCTGTCTCAATCTGGGCGCCCTGATACTGGGTCCATCCCTTCACATCTCTAAAGTCCTCTTGGATACTAGAGCTATGAAAAGCCTCTCTACAGATAGGAGAGAATGAAACTACAAGTTTTCCTATTCTTGATAAGCGGAGCCGTGGAATCAACCACCTTAATGAAAGGGTCCCGAGCATGGAAATACGCTATTGTGGTTTCTGGGGGTAATCGAAACCATGATCTAACGCAGCGCGAAGCCCTATCCATTCGGCACAGTACCGAGACATACGCTCTACCATGAACATATAAACGTCATAAAATCAAGTTTATTTATTCTTATGGCAAAAGCAGCTACAGGTCAATGTCCAGACCAGAAAGCCAATCGGGGGCTTCATCTGTCACCTCGTAGATGTCCTGGAGGACACCACCATGAAATTGGCGCCTTGGGCAGTCATTCACAATATGAGTGATCGTCTGGGCCACATGGGAACAGTCACAATAAAGGTAGTCTGATAGTCTCTATTTATGCAGTAGGTAGCCACATCTGCCCTCGTTAGTTCTGATCCGGTTGATAGATGACTAAATCTTCCTAGGAAGGACAAAACCAGGCTGTGGAACACAGGGTCTTCAACTAGGAAACCATTTGTTGGAAGATGTTGGACCAGTGTTCTACCCACATGTCAGGTGTTGATGGTGAGGCAGCTGAAGAGAGTTCGTCCATGGACCAGAAAGAGTTTAGTGATTTTAAACGAATACTAGGTGGATTGGTGCAGGGGAAGGAGCAGGCTGCTCATTACTTTATTAAATACTTTAATCGAGGCTTGTCTTCTCCGTATATTTGGTGGAGCAATGTTAGATAGGACAGGCAGCCAGGGGTGAGGGGTGCTTCTCAGTGTCCCACTAATTGTGCTCATGGTAGAGGGTCTATAATGTTAGTGTGTGCACCTTTTTCCCAGACAGGGGCACAGTATTCTGCTGCAGAGAATGCAAGGGATAGTGCAAAAGACCTAAAAACATCAGCACTACAATCGCAGGTTATTCCAGCAAGCCATGAGATGATATTATTTCTCGTTTTAAGTTTGTTGGATAGGTTGGTGATGTGCCTTTTATAGGTTAGGCTTCTGTCCAGGCTCACTCCAAGGTATTTCAGATGAGGCGTATGTTCTACCATTTTGTCAAGAAAGAGAGGGTGAGGTGTCGATTCGCCTCTGCATTGTTCAGGTGGAATGCTGTGGACACAGTTTTTGTTGGATTTGGCTTCAGATACCACTGCCTGAAGTACACCTCCAGGATGTTCAGGTTTGTGTTCAAGGTTGTTTCCAAGTTGGCAAAGGAGATAGACTGGTGTAGGATAGCGAGATCATCGGCGTACACATATTTGCTTTAAGCTGGTATGTGGTAAGTCAGACATGTAGATATTAAATAGTAAAGGGGATAACAGCCCTGCAGAAAACCGTTGTGGAGGAATCTGGGCCTGCTCTTTTTTCCACCAATATGGACACGGATCCTTCTGTTGGAGAGAATGCAATAAAAAAACTGGAAAGTTGTTTTTCATCTTATGATATTGCTTAGCTTTAGGAGGAGGCCCCTGATCCAGACTGCGTCATAAGCTGATGTTCGGTCAATAAAATTGACTCCGGATTTAGGTTTCTTCTGGAAGCCTGCTTTAATCTGTATTATCAGGACCAGGACCTGGTTACAACAACTTCTGCCCGGCCTGAAGCCAGCTTGTTCAATCAGGAATGATCTTTCGATGAGCGGTGAAATTCTTTTAAGGAGAATTCGTTCAAAGAACTTAAAGGTGGAGCAAAGCAAGGAGATAGGACGTAGATTTTTTATATTATTTCCCTGGTTTGAGCACTGCAATTATTTCAGCTTCCTGCCACAGTTTTGGTAGTTTTTCAGTTAGAATATTTGAGAAAAGGGCGGCCAGCCAAGTTTGACCTCGTTGGCCGCGATGTTTTAGAAACTCGGGGAGGATATCATCCACTCCTGCAGTTTTGTCATTCTTGGTGAGTTTAAGGCTTCCTGTACCTCTTCAAGAGAAACTGGATGTACAAGTTTAGGAAGCTCGGAGGCCAACTTCAGATTTTTTCTGGTGGCAGATTGCATAGTTACTTTCCTGGTAGAGCAGGGACTTATCTTCGAGAATTTCAGCAAATCATTAACATTTGATTAAGAGTTATCTCTGGTGGTGTGTATGTTGTCGGTTCAGCCCCCACCCTAATTTTCTCAGAAGTGACCAGCTTTTCCGTCTAGATATGGTGAAGGCAAGCTCATGGATGGTTGAGATCCATCTTTCCTTTCTGTTTTTGTCAAGTTGTTGAATCAAGAACTTGTTTTACAACCAGCTCTAGATAGATTACCACAAAAATTTAAGCAATGAATGGCCTCTGATGTTCATATTAAGAAAAGTTTCAGTTTGTGTTTTAAGTAAAGAAAAAATAATAATAAATCCGATAATGCCATTGTTTATAAACAAATAACGTTTTCTTATTTTAAACTTCTTTGCGGTGTTATATTAGGAGTCGTTGTGGGAGGACGCTCTACTGCACTACACACCTCACCATATTCCCTACTTAATCCACCAACTACACAAAACTCATCTGGTTGGCCGAGTGGTTAGCGCATCCGCTCTCCAGTCAATAGGCTGCGGGTTCGAATCCTGCCACCATGGGCATGGATGTTTGTGATTGTCTGGGGAAAAATAGTGGGCGGTAGATGGTGCTGCTGTATATGACTGTAGTTGGAGAATTGAGTGGAGACAGAGTTGTAGAATAGGTGTCCTCCCTTTGGACTCCCTGCAGGTGTCACGTAATAATAATAATATTCTCTACTATACACAACTCACCGTCTTCCCTTCTTAATCCTACAAAGACTCGTCGAAGGAGGGGCCTCTACTACACAAAACTCACCGTCTTCCCTACTTAATCCTGTACTATACACAACTTGCCGTCTTCCTCCGACTACACAAGACTCATAGTCTTTAGTATTTAATCCGCTTACTACAGACAACTTTCTTCATTACCTAACCTCAAACTACACCCAGCTAACACCACCACGATTATTATTATATTTGGTCTATAAGTTGAATGTTTTCTCCTCTCCGATTTTCCTGTATTTGGTTGAAAACTCCGAGTTTCCAGGAGAAAAAAATCCTCCTACCTGAGTATGAGAATTACATCTATATAAGTGGAGAAGATCAATTTGGAGTTAAATGGATAATAAAAGATATTTAAGTGAGACTGCAGATAAAAAGAGAGTATAGAAAACATGTGGCCACAGTTGATTTAGGAATATAAGGCTTAAGTTTGCAACGTCATGCAATTGCCCCCAAATTATTCAAATTCGTCAGAAATTGACGAATGCAACGTCAATTTCTAATTGCCCCCAAAATATTCAAATTTCCCTCTTGTGGGGCGTATGCCCCACGTTGAGAAACACTGCCTTAAGTTCAATCAAAGAACGAGGCTTTTTAATATAGCCCATAAAAATAAAATAAAAATCTAATGGCGCTAGATTAGGCAGACCTGGTGGCCAAGCAATTGATCTGCTTCTCAAGATCCATTTGTTCGGGAATGCGTTGTTTAAAAACTGTTGCACCTTAAATGCATAATGGCAGGGATGTTCCATCTTGGAGGTCACTTACCATTCTGTAAGATAAGAAGCATTCGGAAACACTGAGTAATTTTATCGCTTTTCTGAAGGATTACAATGACGTTATTTATATATTGTTCCTGACTGAAGTATCTTACTGATGATGAAGAAATTACAATTTTCCTGGCTTTCAACGATATACATAAAAAAAAAAATCAACTAATGCCTTTTATTCCCTAATAGGGAGTAGGCGAGGCCTTTATACCCTATCTAGCTTTTGGAGACTGAGTGGGCAGTTCAATCTCCACCGGTTGCCAATCAGAGATAGCTGGCCCATGTCTATCACTAATTATAGCAGCCACCGATGAAGAGGCTGGAAAACAAGTGCTGCCATCTCTTGGTACCTAACCCTAACAAGATATGTCACTGTCTGAAATAATGTTGGTACTACGGTCGATTTTCTTGAGTTTACGGGACGAAAAACCCGAGTTTCCGGGAGGAAAACCCCGCTTGCCTATGCCAGAGATCGACTAACTCGGGAACCGGTCGAAGATACATACTGGAATATTAATATTTGGCGAACAGAAAATAGTAGCAAAAGAAATCGTCATTAAGTTTGAGCACGCTGAAAATGTTTGTGTCGAAATAATTAATATTGCCAATCAACAGCGCTTCCTAATGCTAAATGCTGTTTATGCACCAAACTCAAACACGTTAAAATTTCTGCGTGAATAAAATTGTTAGCGCTCCATCATGCTTAACTGAATACCTAATGATAATATAATCTGTGTTATAAACATAAACCTCGCAAATGCCAATCATAACACGAAGAAGTGCAACACGAAGAAGTGCAAATGCAAATCATAAAAATATCATACACAATACCTAGATATTTTTTCCATGTATAACCCAATACCAGCTGTATCGTCACGAACAAGACAAGGAATAGTTGGAAATGGTATCACAGCTTCTTGCATAGATCATAAAGACATTCTAGCCCATCAAAGAATTATACAGCAGGAGTTAGGAAATACAAATTAGCAGACCATTACTTCAAGGCTCCATATCGAGATAAAATTGTTGAAATTCTTCTCATCTGAAAACCAACAAAAATAAATTAATAATTAAACAAAGAAATAAGAATAATTGAACTGGAAACATATGGCGTTATTACCGGATAACAACATTATACTTACACTGTAGAAAATGTATAAGAAGCTACACCTACTGGCCACTGAATTAGAAAACTTTATTCAATACCGTGTTGGATCAAATCATGTTGGACCTTTAATACCGATCCTCTTCAATTTCCTGCGCGTAGTTTGGTGAGATATGAATCGGTAACAGCCATAAATGCCTCGGTCAATTGCTGCACACAGGAAATTCTGTTTGTCCGTACAAGCCTTCTCACACGATAGCGATCTCGTTGACAGACTGTCTTATGACCACAGTTACGCCTCTTAAATAAGCAATGTGGGTTATTTTTCCACTGAATAAGCACCCTGGATACTGCACCTTTTGAGAAATCAGTCACCTCTACTGTTTTCAAAATTGTGGCTCCAGCGAAACAGTCACCCACAATAAGCTCTTTATCGAACTCCGTAAGATCCTTTGCTTTTCCCATTGTAATTAACACCATTGATAATTACTGACAGCAATATTCTACAACAGTTGCCTAGAACACGTGTGAACAAGTATTTTGCATACACCCTGCTTAACTGACGTTTACGTGTATCTGCATAAAAGTTTCTAATTTAGTGGTCGATGTGTGCACAAAGAAAATCAAAATTTGCATAAGAACAAACCAAAATCATTAAATTCCGTAAAACGTAATCTTAGATATACACACGATGGAGGTTTGGAAGGTTCTGATAACACCTACAACAAAAATGTTTTTTTCATATAAAAGTGGTATTTTGTAATTTTTTTTTTCAAAAAATGTCTTTTTTTTTTAGGATATATATAAGAAGACATAAAATTATTACTTTTTCTTCCAGGTGTTTATCAGAACTTTCCAACCCCCCCCCCTTCCCTCTTAGAAAGGATACTCTATGGAAACAATCAAAGAAATATCCAAATAACGGAGCTTTATAAACCGACATAGGATAACAAGGAATCACCTTACAGCGCACTTGAGAAATGCAAATCAACTACAATAGCGACAAATTAACCTCCTCACGAAATAATTGAAACAAACCTGACATCTCACCAATCAGATGCCAGGTTTGTCTTTGAAAACAATCAAACACAGCTTCGTGAAAGATACCAAATCTTTCCAACAGCTTGCAAAGAACTTTCATCAATGCTTCATAGACTTCATCCTAGAGAAAGATTTCTCCACTCACAAAGCTCGATCCCTCACTTGGACCACAAGCAAACACAGACGTTGTGGATCCCAACTATAAAAGAAGAACTGTTCTCTGCAATTCACCAAGCTAAACCTAACAAAGGTCCGGGAATTGATGATCCAAAGACATAATCATACATAAAATCTTTAAAAGTAAGCAAATACCAGGCATGTTAAAGACTGTCCTAACCATACTTATATACGAAAATTGGGAAAGAAATTCCAGACCTACAGCTAAAACTCCAATTATCACCCAAATTATGGAGAGGTTTCTCCGGCGATTAGCTTAGTGGCTTTGCGCTTCGCAACCATATGTACCTGAGAAAGGAGTGTCCTAGGTTCGATTCTCATCGACGGCGTAAGGAGCTTAAGGATCTTCCTCAGCCATAGCCAAGTTAGCCGGTCTTGGGCGTGGACAGCAGGGTTTTTTCCGCCAGTTTACCTGGGGGTTTTCATCTCGAAAGCAGGCAAACCGGCCCCGTGAATACAGACGGATTACAGTCAGGAATACTGACCCAGCCATATGCCTGATTCATCGGCTATGCCGGTCCCGAGCACGGATAAAATTTGGGGGGATTGAGATGGTGCGTACTTTCCCGTAAGGGACTCACGGCCTTTATATCATCATACGAAACTAACTAAGGGAACAACATATCTCTCCACAGACACCGCTTGTGATACAGATTAAAAGACTTAGTTCCTACATACATCTTCTTCTTATTGTGCTATCTTCTATCGAAGGTCAGCGACCATCTTGGCGAACAAACTGCGCTCTTGTGCTAATCTGAGCAGTTGTGCACTGCTCTTTCCTGTCCACGTCTTGATGTTGTCAAACCATGATATTCTTTTTCTTCCTCTAGTTCCTTTGCCACCAATTCTTCCTATCAAAATAGTTTGTAGAAGTTGGTATTTGCTGTTTCTCATGATCTGGCCAAGATATGATGTTTTTCGTTTCTTGATTTTTTGTACAAGATGTTTAGCTTTGCCAATGGATTTTAAGACCTCTTCATTGGTAATTTTTTCTGTCCATGATATCTTTAGCATTCTTCTGTATAGCCACATCTCAAAGGCTTCGATTTTCTTGATGGTTGTCGCCTTCAATGTCCATGTTTCAACTCCATAGAGCAGAATAGACTACACGTAGCATTTCAGCATTCGGCATCTGACTTCCATGTTTAGGTCTTTATTGCAGAATAGTGTTCTCATTTTCATGAAGGACTGCCGTGCAACTTCAATCCTTGTCTTTATATCTATTTCTGGATCCCACCGTTCATTAAGCCAACAACCAAGATATTTATATCTTGACAATTGATCAATATTTTTCCCATTGAGTTTCATTGTCAGTTTCATTGATGAGGCTGGATGTTTGCTGATGATCATGTATTTTGTCTTGTTGATGTTTATATTTATTCCCATGCTTTGGCTTTCTATGTATACTCTGTCAATGAGTTTTTGGCGATCCATAATATTATCTGCAATTAGCACGGTGTCATCTGCATATCGTAGGTTGTTAACAATCTTTCCATTTATTGTGATTCCCTCTGGACATTCTTCCAATGCTTTTTTAAAGATTACCTCTGAGTATATGTTGAACAGGAGTGGTGAGAGCACACATCCTTGTCTCACTCCTCTTTTGATGTTAAGCGCCTCCGTAGCGCAATTGGAAGAACGACGGTACATTGCGCCCTTCGATTGGAATAGGCCTAAGTTCGATTCTCGTCGCGACGGGAGGAATCTTTATCTGGTCGATTTCAATCGATGATGAGTTAGCCGATCTCATACGGAGGTAGTAGGGATTTTTCTCCCGGAAACTCGGGTTTTTCATCCCGCATACATACAAATCGGCCCTTCAGAACACACGCAATTTACAGACAAAAATTACTAGTTGTGGTGGTGTAGGAGGTGGGCGATAGATGGCGTTGATTCGTAGTAGAGGTAAGGTGTAGAGACAGTTGAAGATGTCCTCCCGCGATGAGTCTTCGGACTCCTTGGAGGTATCAGGAATAATAATAATAATAATAATAATAATTATAATATCACTGGTCGTAATGTTGTCTAATTGAACGGTAGCTGACTGATTCCAATACAGATTTGTTATTAGTCTTATGTCTTGTTCGTCTAGCCATGTTTGTTGAAGGACTTCTATTAAGTTAGCGTGTCCGACTTTGTCGAATGCTTTTTCAAAATCTATGAAACACCTAAAGGCAGATTTCTGTTTTTCTATGCATTTTTGTATCAATATTTGGGTATAGAAAAGGGCCTCTCTAGTACCAAAATCATTCCGAAAGCCGAATTGTGTTTCACTTAGAGTTTCTTCACTTTTTTTATAAATACGATTCCGAATTACTTTCAAAAATATTTTTAATGTTTGGCTCATTAGACTAATAAGTCGGAAGTCACCACAGGAATTCGCTTTGGGTTTCTTTGGGATAGTGATAAATGTAGATTTGAGCCAATCTGATGGAAATTCATCACTTTCATATATTTTATTAAATAGTTTTTCAAGAAGTTTGATGTTATCTGGTTCTATTAATTTTAAAAATTCTGTTTGCACACCATCTGGTCCACTGGCTTTTCCTGTTTTACTTGTTCGTATAGCATTCTCTATTTCGCATTTCATGATTGCTGGTCCTTGAATGTTATCTTTTATATTTATAGGCTTCTGTCTAGTATCATTGAAAAGTTCTGTTACATATTTTATCCAAATCTGTGCTTTATTCTCTTCTTCTAGAACTATTTTTCCATTTTCGTCTCTTAGAGACACTATTTGCTTTTTCCTCAGTTTTCCGGAAATTTCGTTTATTTTCTTATACAGATTGAAATTATCTTGTTTCTTCTGAAGCAGTTCAATTTCAGTACATAAATTTTTCATCCAATTTTCCTTGGCTTCTTTTATTTTTTTCTTGATGATGTTATGTGTTTCTGTATACCTGGCTAGGTCTTTGTTTTTGTACATTCTTCTTGTATCAATAAGAGAAAGAATCTCATCTGTCATCCATTCCTGTTGTTTTATATTATTCACATAATCTACTTCTTCAATACTTGTTGTTACGATGGCATTCTTTAAGCTAGCTATTCCAAAGAGATTCCACACTTTTATTTTCTTCTATGTTAATCTGTTGTAATCGCAGGTTAAGCTGTGTCTTGGCACTTTTATTTAGAAATTTTATTTAAAAACACTAATATGCAAAGCACTTTAAAGCTACATGGCGCTTCTGCATTTTAGATATGTTAAACAAACTCCCTGTTGAAAACATAAAGCATACAAAGTACAATATCCTAAAAGGCCCTAAGGGCATACTGTGAAGGAGTAATACGCATTCTACATACCTTACATGCGTTGAGATACAATATATTAGTCAAGCCTTCTCAGTTCAGTAAGCCTATTAGCCATCAGAATTATCGCATGTGTGTGTGTGTCTAATTCTACTGCAATGGTGATTAATATCAAATCAATTAAATGTCCATCTACAAATTGGTTTGCAGAGTAGCAAACCAATAAACAAATTGCTAGCAAAACACCTGGCCTAAAGATAAACCTAAAGAAGACCCAAGTTATGTTCAATAGCTGTATCCAACCAGAAATAATAAAAATGAATAATATAATCATTACATATACTTAGGACAACAGATATTAATGGAACAAAATATCATGGACGAAAATAAAAGACGCACGATACTTGGATGGAAAACATTTAAAAAATTATATTCAATATTCAAAACCTAACTACCATTACACCTAAAGAGAAAAGTTTTTAACCAATGCATTCTTCCTATATTGACATATGGCTGTGAAGCATGGATATTCAATGCAAAGGAAATTCAAAAATTAAGAACAACACAATTTGTATGGAAAGAAATATGCTTGATATCACAAGACTAGATCACAAAAGGAATACGTGGATAAAAAATCAAACCAAAGTCTCTGACATCATAGAAAGAGTGAAACATCTGAAGTGGCAATGGACTGGGCATATTGCTCGAAGAAAAATCGACGATGGACAAAAGAAGTACTGGATTGGATTCCACGAGAGGAAAAACGACCACGACGCCGACCTAAATCACGGTGGATTAATAATATCATCAGATTTGTAGAAGTGACATGAAATAGGAGTGCCATGGACAGACAGTTTCGGAAAGGCCTTCATGCAGCAGTGGATAGACAATGGCTGCTGCTGATGATATATAAATATATTCTTCCAGTACGTATATAATGAGACCCTGGATTGTTGTGGGATGGACGTCCATTGAGTTCACCCAATGCTTCAGGTCATCCCACATATGTTCAGTAGGTCTGAGATCAGGACTCTGTGGAGGCCAGTCAGGTGTGGTGATATTCATGTCCACAAACCACGCAGTTACAGCAGCAGTCTTAAGACGCGGTGCATTGTATTGCTGAAACAGACAATGGTCGGCCAGATACGCCTCAAAGTAGGAAGTATTGTATTGTCCAGAATGTTCAGATACCTCTCGGAGTTCAGTGTTCGAGGTATCGCAAACAGAGGTCAGAGAGCAAATCAGGAAAAACAGGACCATACCATCACCACCACCTCAGAATTTCATACTTGGAGTTACACGCTTTGGTAAGAGACGTTCACCGTGCGTCCCCCACATTCTGCATACAAGGCGGAAATATACCTTCTAATATATCAGTATATGCAGGGAATCTTTATGATTTTCAAAAGAAGAATATTTCAGCAGCTCTGGGAAATTTTGATCTTTTTTTTTCTTTTGTGTGTGTTCCTTTATAATCCATCATCATCAAATTCCTGCCATGTACCCTCAAGGGGTGTACAGGATATGATAGTATTACATGAAAAACTTAACCATTACTAACTTCCTATCTACAATTTTCCTCCAAATCAGTCTGTTACTTGTCAAGACTCCAACATTATCAGATCTTATATTTCTATCGTCTAAGGCACTTTGTACCGTATCAATCCACCTATATCTTGGTCTTCCTCTAGGTCGTTTTGCTGCCAACCTGGCAGAGAACACTTGTTTTGCTAATCTTACCTCGCCCATTCTGTTTAAGTGACCATATCACCTGAGATTAGCTCTGCTAATGCATTCCTGGATGCCGACAATGTCAAGTTCTTTCCTAATATCCTCGTTTTTAATATGATGTTGCCATTAATGCCATCTTTTCAGGCCCTTAATCTTTCTCAGGACTCTCATATCTGCGGTCTCTAGTCTTTAGTCAAGTGTTTTGTTTCTGATCCAGCTCTCAGATCCATAAGTTAAAATTGGTTTGAACACCGTCTTGCATACAGCTAATGTAGTAATGTAATCCAAATGATTGTTATTACTGTGCAGTTTAATTGGAATTCTAAAATGTTGTCAATTATGACTAAAAAAAACGAAATTTCATTCTATGCAAAGATAGGAATATTATCAATTTCACATGTATGAAATAGATATAGTTTAAATTGCTAAATATAAATACAAATAATTGTATAGAAATTATTAACACTTTTGGGAATTAAATTCATTGGGATAAAACTGATTAAGGAAATTGCATTATGTAGAGAGTGAGAGAGAGAAATGAGATACTAGGATTTTTAGAAGAGAGAGATTATTGATTCGATTTCCACTCAGTGATTGGAGTAACTTTTTTTTTTTTTTCAGTCAACTTCTATATTAGTTGATGAGTACCTAAAGCACGTAGGGTTATTTACCAGCACTATACTCCGGTTTTTAATTCCTGAAGTTGTCTATATTTTACGAAATGTTAAGTCCTAAAGAGTACAGAATACTCCCTTTGGGAAATAAACTGTTTCTTTCTCGGCTCAAAGCCATCTCATATAAGAATTATCGGAACATTTCATCGAACTTCGCACATTTACATTCTAGACTTCCGTTTCCTTATTTGCGTCATTTCACATCTGAAGACTTCCTGTTTTGGTCACACTAACTTTTATGTGCTTATATTTGCATTTGATGCCATTCAGTTATGGTCTCAAAGGCTCTGTTTTGTTTAGTTTCTTTATCGCTTTCTATCCAAAACGCTACTTTGTTGCATGACTGTTCTCTGAATGTTTTATATTTAGAGGCTTCCTATTTTTTGCTTTTGAATGTGCTATTTTGGCACCAGTCAACTCGCTTCGTAAAAGTCATTTTGTAGACCGTGGCTAACTATTGCTATGCGACAAGCCAATATCATTATCACTCAAGTGGAGTAGAAGCAGATGACGCTGCCTTTGGGTACGGAACAAAACTGCATTTCCTTGTGTTTGATTTATTAGTGAAATTTGGTATAAAATAGTTCATTTTTAGGTCGTAAGAGCAAGGAAGTACTGGTATTTTATGTTCATTCGGAGATGCTACCTATCCATCGAGTAATTATTATGGGGGATTTTAACTATGGCAGCCTAGATTGGGGAAAGAATAGTCACAAGGGAAGAAGGAAATGGTGTTTATACAGTTGTTAAGAGATAACTGCCTGAGACAGCATGTACTGGAGGGGTTCGAGTGGATTGGATCTGGTCGTAGTATCGGAGAATATACCAGTACCCAATTTATATATACTTTTTCCACTTGGGGAAAGCGATCGTGTGGCTTTGACGAGGGGGATTGTTATACGTGCAGAATTTTCTGCTAAGAAGGGGTATATGTAGAATTACAAGGCTGGTGATCATGACGAGCTGAGAAGGAGGGGCGAATACTGGTCTTGAAATTCACGCTTGCTCTTGTTATCATTCAGGGAGTGAGAGGTATGATTGAAGTCTCATTAGCGGAATAATGAATTACTGCCCATTTAAAACTACGTACATATTTAGAAATTTATGTACATTTAATCATACAATAAACATCAAATTCCCAAGCAACACACCAGCGGCGCACCCAGGGGGGGGGAGCAAGAGGCCCTGGCACTCCCCCCCCTAAGAAAAAGGGAAAAAACACTAGAAGCATTTCTAAAAATCTTTTCCTAATTAAAATACATTTTTGTTATTTATGTAGTGTCGTATCTTCTATTTCTTTACTACTTATGAATTAGCGATTATTGCAGATGCTCAGTCATAGGTCGTATGCGATGCGTAGTGTGTATTTTCAAATCGTCTACTCAACTCGGCTCCCTCCAAGAGTAAATCCTGAGTGCGCCACTGACACTCACACTTGTAAAGGCTGGATGATGCTCACTGGCTAGAGCTACTTTCACTGAGTATGGCCTGTATTTGTATGTCAGCAAAGGTTGGTCGATTGGTAGAGCCTCTGCTACTAATGGTTCGCAAAAATGTTAAGCAAGTTTGAGCTCGGTTAGTAGTTGGAAGGGGTTCAATCGTTCGATGCTGTTGGCACATTCTCCCTCGATGAGTCTTTGGACTCCCTGGAGGTGTCACATAATAATAATAATAATAATAATAATAATAATAATAATAATAATAATAATAATAATAATAATAATAATTTAAGACGACGTGAAGGGAGTGGAAATGCTATGCGCGCGCATGAAATCACAGTGCTGTAGCGAGGACCTGGAAGCTCCTACAACCGAGCAAGCCAAGGTAGCTTTGACTAGACGAGCAAACATCGGCCTTCGATACACAACGCAAAGCTCAATTATTGCCGCGCAAGCTTAAGATGTCTTCTGTCTACAAAAATAAAAGCCTAAATGGAATGCTTATAAATGCATGGATTTATTAACAAATAAATATCACTTCTTTCTGAATTAATGAGCTTGCACAGCAAGCATAGCAAGCATGGAGAACTAGCCCCTGCTGAAAAGTCAGTTTCAGCAGTGCTATGGCATGAGAATTTGAAGGGGGTGAGGTGCTGGTGGTGCATGGGGATGTGTGAAGGGGTATTTAAAAAGTGAAACGTCAGACTGCATACCCAGTGTCAGGAGGAGAAATCAAAGAGGAATAAGATAGATCAATAGTATTATTAAGCAGATAAACAAAAGGTTGTGGAGGGAATTTAAAGAAAAAAGTGAACGGCATTTGCACGATCACATGAGCAGTACAAAATATAGGCAAGGAGGGTGATCTATATAGTGAAGAAGGCCAAAGCTAATTATGAGAAGAGGCCAACTGATGAGATAAAGAAATCCTAAGGAGTTCTTTCGCTATGTGGTAAGTAAAAGGAGGAATGACTATGGAAAGATCACTTTAAAAAGTGTTGATGATAGGAAAGTAACCTAAGCAAATCAAATAGTTGAGTTACTAAGTGATCATTTTGCAACGATGTAAACCATCTTGGTTGTGATGTTACACAACCAAGATGGTATGTGTCACTGACTGATGAGAGACTAGAAATAGAGGAAATAGAGATGCTTACTATATTGTAGAAAACTTTGATACTAATACTACCATAGGATTAGATGGCATATCAGCCATCTAATCCTATTGACACATCCGACATTGCAATATCACAACCAAGATGCTACAGTACATCATTGCAAAATGATCACTTAGTAACTCAACTATTTGATTTGTATGTATTAACTTCTTCTTCTGCAGCTTCTCCCACTTAAGCGGGGTCACTGTTTGTAATGAGTCTCCTCCACACCTTCCTGTCTTGGGCTGTCACCACATCCAAGTTCTTCATCCTCAAGTCCTCTTCTACCAGCTCCCTCCATCTCTTCTTTGGCCGCCCATGCTTCCTCCTTCCTTGCACATCCATCTGCATGACCCTTCTTCCAACATATTCGTCCTCCCTCCTCATCACATGACCAAACCATCCCAACCTTGCCTCCTGTATCTTCGCTCCTAAGTTCGAAACTTTCACCGTTCCCCTCACATAGTCATTTCTCAGACGATCCTTTCTGGTCACACCGCACATCCACCTAAGCATTCTCATCTCTGCTACTTCCATCCTGCTGATGTTATTTTTCCTCAGGGCCACAGTTTCTATAGCATACGTCATAGCTGGCCTCACTACTGTCCTATAGATTTTGCTTTTCAGATTGATCGGCACCCTCTTATCGCATAACAATCCAGCCATCTCCCTTCAGTTCCTCCTTAACACTTACACTTCACTTGTCATTTTATCCTGTTCTATCCTTAGCTCAAACCTGGACAATAAGCACCAAAAAACTACAGATCTAATTAAGTCCTTTGGAACTACATGTCTCAAACTGATCCTAGGATACACCTGGATGGACCGCGTCATTAACTCTGCTGTGCTAAATCTGGTTAAGCAAGAACCACTTGTCAGTACTGTATAGTCAAAAAACTAAAACTCAGATGGCTTGGGCATCAACTCAGACATCCTGAAGTCTCGCCCTTTTTGGAATCCTCATCCTGTACAAACCAGAAGATGGCAAACGCAGTAGAGGAAGACCATGCAAACAATTTTGGCAATACATATGTGAAACCGTCAGTAGGCTGAACTGCAAAACTCCATCTGACATCTACCAGTTAGCTCAAGATAGAGTGACTTGGAAGACCATAATTTTCAATATTTAATTTTTAATATGAATCTCTTTTCCCTTTTCACATTGTATCATATTGTGAATAAACTATGTATGTATGTGTATCCTTAGCTCAATATATGTGCTAGCAATAACTCAGTACGGACAGAAGCTGTAGACCAATTACTAAAGAAAATACTTTCTCCAAACTATTTTACGGTTTACCCTTTAAAAAGAATATTTCAGAGGCCTTCTTTAGATTTATATCTTATAGTGGTAATTTGCCATTTGAAAGAAACTCTTTCAGATAAATCTATTAGTCTCTGATTCTGTTAAAACACTTTTCACTCTTTCCTGCCTAAATTATATTCTAATTTAATTTTCACACATACAAATAAACAGAAACAATGTTCACAGGTGTTGCTATCCAGTAATTCTACTTCCTGGAATATCTGCGCATGTGCGTATTTACTTCAAATTCCCGGATGAACTTAATGAAGCTCTTCTCTGTGTCCAGCGAACATATGATGATGAAGTTCTTCTCGTACGAAAAGAAAGGACAACGCGTAAAATAAATTTTTATGTAAGAAAACATTATATCTATTAAACGATAATTGATTGACATTTGTTAACGGTAGCTTGAAAAAGTTCCTTGTTCTCGAGAGCTAGGTTTCCAGACTATGTAAAAATAAATACAAAATTACAATACATACAAAATTACGATATATATATATATATATATATATATATATATGTGTGTGTATGTGTGTGTGTGTGTGTGTGTGTATCGTAATTTTTTATATTTTTAAACGAGAAAAAAAATTCCTTAGCCCACCCCTAATAACCTTCGTGAGTGCGAACCGCATTAAAAAAAAAAGAAGAAAAAAACGCATTTCAAATCTGTAAACTGTTAAATTTTACGTGTTGTCGAAACGTAAATAGCTATCAAGACTTATCACGAGCTATGCGGCTTTATTAATAATTAAGAAGGATATTTAGGCTAATAAGAAGAACATTCATTTGAACTGTTGATGTTTTTTTTTTTAATTTGAATTTGAGTAGAAAATAGTGCATAGTGAATCCCAGAAATCGCTCCACTGACGAATACTGGAGAATAAAAATTGTTTAAAGGCACGAGTGTATAGACATCAGTGCTTTTAACCTGTTAAGTGTTCGCGCGGCCTAGCTTGGGACTACTTTCTTGGTACTTGAAAGATGTAATGCGGCGATGTCCAATAAGTAGGCTGTAGGTTACACCTGGTTCGTGAAAATAGCACTTTTTTGTGTCTTTATTTAAAAAAATTTCTACTTTGTAATGCAAAATTTAATATGCTTTGTTAATGAATCGTTTATATGTGTTTATTAAAAAAATGTCTAGTAATTAGTTTTCTTTAGTCTGCTTTTCTATTGCTTTTTTAAACATAAAAGTTGCCTTCAAGGATTCATAAGGCAATAATAATAATAATAATAATAATAATAATAATAATAATAATAATAATAATCATCATCTAACGCCTTTTTATTCCCCGTATATGGGGAGTAGGCGAGGCCATTTAGCCCTATCTAACTTTTGGAGACTGAGTGGGCAGTTCAATCTCCAATGGTACTAATCAGAGATAGATGGCCCAAGGCTATCACTAATTAAGCGGTACTCAGTGAAGAGAGACGACTCAAATGTGCCGCCATCTCGTGGTCCCTAACCCTAACACAATATATTTAATGTCTGAAATAATGTGGGTTCTACGGTCGATTTTCTTGAGTTTACAGGACGAAAAACCCGAGTTTCCGGGAGGAAAAACCTGCTTGCCCGTGCCAGAGATCGAGTAACTCGGGAACCGGTCGAAAAAAGGCTTAGAAAAATTTCCTCTAGTCGCCGACTAGACTCGAAACCAAGTCTTCCTTCGTGCGGCCAAGCGCGGTGGTTGGTAAACGCCACATCCACTGAGCTACACAGGCTATTAATAATAATAATAATAATAATAATAATAATAATAATAATAATAATAATAATAATAAGCTAACTCATTTTATTCCCTTATAGGGAGTAGGCTAGGCTTTTAACCCTATCTAGCTTTCGGAGACTGAGTGGGCAGTTCAATCTCCACCGGTAGCCAATCAGAGATATTCCACACCACTCGTCATACATAACCCACGCATAAAGTCATTTGCAATTATAGCCCTTCTTTTAAACATTTCACTGTCATACCGTGGCAAAAGACTAATCATTCTAACTCTCTCACTCTTTTCTTTTGCTACCTCAAACAATTCATTCAGGTCTTCTATCATTTCCATTTTATCTCCTTTCAAATCATTCGTACCTGCCACAACAATCATTTCTTTCACCCTTTCCTTTTGCTCTCTAATGGACGCAGTTACGTCCTTTATGGTCGCACCAGGTTGGTACGATTTTGTCAAATCCTCTACTAACACACCTCGTACTAACGAGTCTCCATACAGCAGTCTAACCTTCATTTTGTTCATGTTCACATTCATACGTCTATTTTTCCTGTCATACCTTTTATTATTGGTTGGTTCATTCAGTCTACTTTTGTTCATGCACTCTAGCTGCTGTTTTGCTCTTTCTATCGCACTATTCAACAACGCGATCTCACTCAATGCATCTATCTCATCTTTTTTGTTCTCTGAGAAACCATTTATACTATCATTCACACTTTCTACATTCACACTCTCACAATTTTCATGTACAACAATGCCGTTTCTTGTCATATCCCTATTTCCTTCATTTTGAAGGTTGACAAAAATATCACACTCACGATCCGAAATACACTTCAATTCCGCATTCTCCCTACATTTTCTACACACATTCAATCCTTTATCATCATCTAACCACACTCCGACCGCACTCCGCAAAGCGTACATTTCACAGCTAGTACACTGACTCATTTCTTTTATGCTACCGTTCTTTGATAACGATGGCGAACCTTCATTACTGGCCGCCATTTTCCTACGCACAGGTGCCATATTTATCTGTAACGTGTTTTTTCAAATTAAACGTTATAACACACCAAAAATAGACGCACTAAAATACGCAAGGCAAACAAAACAAAACTACACAATATTAAGTAATTTGTATCGATAACTGAATATGATACTTATCTTATCTGGAGCTTGCACGAACACTACTCATTACGAATTCATCTAGCGGCGACTTCCGACATAGATTATGTTATAAAACACTTTAGTACACTAACCACGTTAATAAAGCTCTAATAATATACCAAAATTAAACACTTAAGTCCATTAAATTGAATCCAAAACACCAATAAATCAACAAAAAACACAAATCTCTCAGGAGCTCTCCGATAGCACGACCGTTCACCAGCTAGCCTCGACACCCTCCCGAATGCTACATAGATACTCCAAACTGAAGGACGTGTGAGAGAAGTTCCCGTTGTGTGAAATCAAGACAACGGTGACGATATAGTTCAATCAAACAGGCCCTTAATTTCTATCATGACGTATTCACGAAACTACACAGTGGGATTGGAACCAACACCTTTCATGTTGAAAAGCAGGGACGTTAAGCTCAAAATATATTATACATTCATCAGTAATAGAAAAATTTCTTCGAAAAAAAAAAGCATATTCGCTGACTGACTTATATAAACATGTGAAAGAATTTTGTAAATGCTATTAAAATAAAATTAAATTAAATTAAAATAAAAAGACTCAAAAATGCTTTCGATAAAAAATAAAGTTTAATTTTAAGATGTACATCGGGACGAATGCACGTGATGTTTCTAATGAATAAAAAAGTCAATAGCGATTGGCGTCAGGATTTGCCTCGTAATGGTGATAGAGAATATATTGAAATCGAAAGCCCGCACACGAAGAAAAGTAATGCCATCTCGGATTGTAAGATCAGTTATCCGTAGAATTATTCGAAAAGAACGAAGTAGACAGGGAATAGGGATTGGATTGTTTTGAAGTTGAAACCTGTATAGATAAAGTGAGAAAAGTGTTTTTGTTTGTTTATTTATTTTAGTTGCGTGCGTTCTTCTAGTCGGTTTGCATGTTTTGCCGGAGGGAAAAAATTCCTTCGTCCACATGAGTGTAATTAACTCACCTCCAGTTAAAAAAAATCTACAAACGTTCGTGTCGTAAATGCGATTCGAATCCAGGTCTTTGTAATCAAACATCGTCTTGATGATTGAACTATGAAGGCCCCAGAAAACCGATAGCAAGCTGTTATTGTTGATATATGTAAAAACGGATAAAATAACTAAAACAATGAAGTCAGAGTTTTATGTCCGTAAATCGCCTGTTCTAAGGATGAAAAACTTAATTTTCCGGAAGAAAAAATACCGATTGCCCACGTATGAGACCCGATGAATTAACCTAAATGGGACTCAGATCCCGCATTTCCAGAAAAAGGACATTGCCAATACCAACAGATCCACAGGTAGTGGGTCAGTTGGTATACTCAGACTTTGCTTTCCGTACAACAGTTGTGACTATTCTAGCCTGCTGTTTACAATTTTCATAATACACATCATCCTTATGCACACGGTATTCCTTCCAATAATCCTTTTCTTACGAATCTCTTGCTTAATAAGATTACACATCCATTTGACTCCTACTCTATTTATTCTTCGAACTCTCGCAAGCTGGTATCGAGTGTCAAGGGTACAGTATTTTTAGGAAAAATAAGAGGGGGGGGGTGCTGCTAATGATATCAAATGTATTGAATCCAGTTACACCTATGACTGCAATACTAGTAACACTTTTTCATGTGGCAGTGAGTCTGAAGCCATCGTGCACCACCAAACTAGAAAAGATGAACGTGACAAGAGTAATCATAATGGAAGATTTTAATTATCCAAATATTGATTGGTTACAGTAAAATTTCATGAGAAGAAGGAAAATGCATTTATTGAGCTGTTGCGGGAGAACTTCCTCAAGCAGCATGTGACAGATGGAACTCGAGTTCAAAGAGTGCTAGATTTGATTAAAAGGTCAGAGGGCATTTCAATTAAAGACGTACGCATCATTTAAGTACTGTATTGTTTAAATGCTTCCCATGCACTGTCAATATTCTTTCCGTACAGTAACCGATCCCATTCCACTGAACTCAGTATACTCTTCAGTTGGTCATAATTTCCTGCTTTGTAGTTTCAGCATGTAACACTTCCTGAATGGAACATTCATAAACTTAGTCACTTCCCAAGTGAGTACCGCATGATCACTGTCACCAACTGGAGGCAGAATAGTTACATCTTTAACTGAAACACCCTCTGACACTATAATCGAATCTAACACTCTTTGACCTCGAGTTCCTTCTGTCACATGCTTCTTGAGGAAGTTGTCCTGCAACAGCTCAATAAATGTATTTTCATTCTTCTCATGAGATTCTAGTGCTACCCAATCAATATTTGCATAATTTAAATCTCCCATTGTGGTTACTCTTTTCGCGCTCATCTTTTCTATTTTGGTGATGCATGGCTTCATCACCAGCAACCGATCCACCTGGTCTGTAACAACACCCCACTATGTAACTGATTTTGTTAGATCACACCTCACACCAGATGGCTTCAGACTTACTGCCACATGAAAAATTGTTACTAGTATTGCAGTCATAAGTCTCAACTCTAACTGGATTCATGTCATCTAATATCATTAGCAACATACCCCCTCCTCCCCTATCTTCCCTAAAAATAGTGTACCTTTACACTCGATACTACTAATTAGTAGGTCTGATTCTGATAGCCAGGTTTCACTAATGCCTACAATCTGAGGTCCCAACATATTGACTAAGGCAACAAATTCAACCCCTTTGTTTCTGATACTCTCCTAGCATTCGTGTACAGACATATTAATCTACCTGTTCTTTTGTACACTCTGGTCTGCAGTCTGCATGACACAGTTGGGCAACTTGCAGATCTCTATTCTTCTCTAGTGCCTTATACATGTACACATCTTTGCACACGCTTGTTGGGTCCGAACCGACAGAGTGGAAATCGTTCTATCCTCTTCAACATTTCCATGACAAAGCCCATTCCTGTCATATTCCTGTCATTAACACAGTTATATGATAATGTCACTCTTGATAAATCGCTCGTGATATGATGTGTTAATTGTATACATTGTATCATGCATACTCTGTATGATCATATTTTGTCAAAAATGCAAACTATAACATGCAATCATATTTCTTCGGGTAATTATGAACTACAACAATAAATTATTATTGTAGTATTATTATGCATGCTATAATGATATTAATTAGAACCTGCTCTTTAGTCACATGAAAGAAAATATAGTATTATAGCTTAAATTTTATATTATATGTAAGTAATTTATTTGAGACATAATAAAGTGTTAAATAATTTTTAAAAATTATTATTATTATTATTATTATTATTATTATTATTATTATTATTATTATTATTATTATTATTATTATTATTATTATTATTATTATTATTATTATTATTATTATTATTATTATTATTATTATTATTATTATTATTATTATTATTATTATTATTATTATTATTATTATTATTATTATTATTATTATTATTATTATTATTATTATTATTATTATTATTATTATTATTATTATTATTATTATTATTATTATTATTATTATTATTATTATTATTATTATTATTATTATTATTATTATTATTATTATTATTATTATTATTATTATTATTATTATTATTATTATTATTATTATTATTATTATTATTATTATTATTATTATTATTATTATTATTATTATTATTATTATTATTATTATTATTATTATTATTATTATTATTATTATTATTATTATTATTATTATTATTATTATTATTATTATTATTATTATTATTATTATTATTATTATTATTATTATTATTATTATTATTATTATTATTATTATTATTATTATTATTATTATTATTATTATTATTATTATTATTATTATTATTATTATTATTATTATTATTATTATTATTATTATTATTATTATTATTAGAAGAAGAAGAAGATCCATCAGGTCCACGTGGTTAGCCTAGTGGCTGTGCTCTTCGCAACCACATGTTATACCCTTATACGGTATCTGAGTAAGGATTCGCAGATACCGTGATATAGGAGTTTTTTTTTTATGTTGGATGGAATAATGTGTTTTACTTGGAAGAGTTTTGCTGCGATGATCCGGAGTTTGGTATGTAGGTATTCTATATGTTTTGTCCATTTCAGGTGGCAATCGATGTAGAGACCAAGGTATTTTGCATGTGTTACAGGTTTGATTTCTGGATATTGGCAGGTTTTTTGTTGTCAATGCAGCGGTATGTGTGACAGTGTATCGATAGTGGTACGGGGCGCATGATTCCTGGGGTTGTGTATTATCAACATCTGTGTTTTGGTGCCGTTGATTAGAATTGCGTTTTGGTGGAAGTATGTTGTGATTTCGTTTAGGTCTTGTTATGCTTTGCAGAGAGCTGTGTTAATGTCTGTGTGGGTTGCTAGTAGTGCAGTGTCATCTGCGTATTGAAATATTTGACTTCTTATGGATATGTTATGAACATCGTTAATGCATATGTTGAACAGAGTGGGTGATAATATGGCGCCTTGAGGTACACCGTATTTTATTTGTATACCCCGGCTGTGACATGTACCTATTTTTGTTACTTGTGTTCTGTTTGAGAGATAGTTTCTGAAGGTATGCAGTGTTCCTCTTATACCTATTGAGTATGGTTTGGTGTGTCATGTTCAAGTTTGTCAAATGCTTTGGTTAGGTCCAGCAGTATAAGGACGGCGTACTTGTTTTTGTCGAGAGCTTTGTTTATTGTGTCGGCGATGTCTTCTAATAAAGTGAGGGTGCTTTTTGTTTTCTGAAAGCCGTATTGGTTTCGTGAGATGATGTTGTACTCCTGTAGATAGTTCTGTAGTCTGGTGTGTGTTTTTTTTTCCTAGAATTTTTGAGATGACTGGTAGTGTAGCTATTGGTCTGTAGTTCCGAGTATCGTTTCTATTGCCGTGTTTGTATATTGGCGTAATTACTGCAGTTTTTAGTTGTTGTGGAATAATGCCTGTGTCGAATATTATGTTCACGAGTTTCAAAAGTATTGGATTTATTTGTTCAAAGTGTGTTATAAGGTCTGTGAGTCTTATTTTGTCTCTTCCTAGAGTGGTCTTTGGTTTTAGTTGTAGGAGTGCATCTTTCAGTTCCTGTTTTGTTATGGGTGGAAAATACATCGTTTGTTTTTGTGTCGGTAGGTTTTTGTTGATCGTTGGTAGTTTGTCTTTTTTTTTTTGAGTTGTGTGATGTTGTTTGTGAAAGCATGGTTGAATGAGTCTGCTAGTTCCTCTTGGTTTGTGTTCTGACCGAAGCTTTTTGCAATAAAATCTTGTGCTGAAGTTTTCTTTTTTCGAGTTACTAATTCGTTGAGTGTAGCCCATGTTTGCTTCATGTTGTCGTTATATTCCATGAATTGTTGGAAGCAGTGGTGTCTTTTTGCTCTACGAATTTTTGTTGTTAGTTGATTTCTTGTGTTTTTGTATAAGGTTTGTAAATGTGTGTTACTGGGTGACTTTTTTAGTTTTTTCCATAGATTTTCTTTTACAATAATACTATTTAGTATGTTGTCATTCATCTATGGATTGTTGTCTGTTTGTCGCCTCATTTGTGTAGGTTTTGTTGCTTTTTTGTATATTTCTGTGAACTTTAGTTGGAAATTCTCATATAATGTTACAGGATCATTTATTTTAAGTAGGCAATTCTAGTCTGTATTTTTTATATGGTTATCGACAATGCTCTTTAATATGATCGAGTTTTGTGGTGGTGGAAGGATGATAATAATAATAATTATAATTATAATAATATACGTTGTAAACAATTATTATTATTATTATTATTAAAAAAATTAATAAACATTACGTACGTGCAAGTATCTGTTATGCGCAATTGTGTTCATGATGTAATTTTTCTGAGAAATAATAAAAAATTATTATTATTATTTGCACGGCTTTCTTTATGACATTTAGGATATTTTTAGACTTCCGGTCTGTTCCAATTTCGCCGTTTAGAAATTTGGTCATTCTGCTGCAGTTTTCCGCGCTTTGCCGTGCAGGTGTAGGTGAGAACTGCACTACCTGGGATGTCTTATACAGCGCTGAGGTGCTGACCTCACTTAGCAACTGACATTGTGAAGGTCAAGGAAGTTCAGGATGTCTTACGGCGCAATTTACTTCCTCAATAATTGTTTTTTTTTTAAGTTACGACTTAGATTTTGAATATGGACATCGCTATTCACACTTGGGCCAATGACTCCACAATTGTCATCCAGCCACGAACAATATTCTAAATAGAAATCTTGATAACCACAGTATCCTAAAATGGCTTAGATTTAGAAATGATTTCACTTATTATGACCACCGTAAATTTTAAGTCTAGTATTGCAAGTACTGTATTTATAAATATAGTCTTGTACTGAGCAAAGAACAAAATTTGTGAAAAGTAAGAATATAATTTATTTTAACACGTACAATAAATTAAAGGAAAAATTTGCTTCTAATAGACCCAGGAAAGGTTGGAAAATAACAGCTCAAACACGCCCTTCGGCTGTTTGTCTGTATATAACAGGGGTGGGCAAACTGCAGCTCGCGAGCCTCATGGGGCTCCTAAAGCTACTCTGTGCAGCTCCCGAGACAATAAACTTTTATATTAATAATCTATAATAGTATAGTGTGTACCAATATTAGAATATTTTATTTCGTAAATGCTTTAAAGATAAGCAAAAAAACAGATATTTTGAAACTTTACATTTTTAGCTTTTAAATGGTACTGGCCCAAAGGGTCGTTAACGTGGATTTTATTATCGTATTTGGTTGGTAAAAAGTGTTTCGACATTTTATGGCCTGTGTCGCTTCCGCCAAAATTAGTTCCAAAAGTGACTACTATGATCGCTGCAAACCCACCGCCTCTGTTGCCTGGACTCTGCGTTATCAATCTTCATGCGGTACACACAAGTTACGCGCTTGTGGTGGTAGCGGAACAACTAGTGAATTTTAGTGTAGATAAGTACTTTTCTGAATCAGATAAAGATTGATTTTAGTGAAAGTGATAAAACCCTTGTTTAAAATGACTGAGCAACAGAAGAGTATAAAACGGAAATACAAAAAACTAAAAGAATACGAAGGATTGTTTCAGTAAAGTGAGCAAACTTAGAAGCACTTTTGAGAATAGGTTTGAGAAACTAAAAAAGTTAAAGCCATGTTTTGAATTTCTTGTGAATCCTTTTGTGATTGATGTCATCAACGACGGATGTCCTGTTGTTGCGCCTTTTACTGCGGTGTTGCTTCAATAGAGACAGAGGTTATTGAGCTACAGGAAGATGTGGGTTTGAAGCTAGAACATAAAAGATCATCTGTAACTGACGTTTGGAAACAAATCCCAGAAGCAAAGTATCCCAATCTTCAGACAACTGCCTTCCGACTACTCTCTGTTTTGAGGACAACTTACTGCTATGAATCTCTCTAATCTGTAATGAAATTTGTCAAGTCAAAACATCGTGCTATCCTCACTGAGCTTCTTAGAACAGCTTTGAGATCCTACCAGCCAGATTTTAAACTATTAACTGCACAAATGAAGAATTAATCAAAGCCTTCAACGAGTAGAGATTAAACATATTCTTCTTTGGTGAGTAAGACTACTATATATAGTTGTATTTAAAAAATAAAAAAAAAATCAGCTGACGCCTTTTTATTCCCGTATACGGGAGTAGGCGAGGCCATTTAGCCCTATCTAACTTTTGGAGACTGAGTGGGCAGTTCAATCTCCACTGGTACTAGTCAGAGATAGATGGCCCAAGGCTATCACTAATTAAGCGGTACACAATGAAGAGAGACGGCTCAAATGTGCCGCCATCTCGTGGTCCCTAACCCTAACATAATATATTTAATGTCTGAAATATTGTGGGTTCTACGGTCGATTTTCTTGAGTTTACGGTACGAAAAACCCGCTTGTCCGTGCCAGAGATCGACTAACTCGGGAACCGGTCGAAAAAAAAGCTTAGAAAAATTTCCTCTAGTCGCTGACTAGAGTCGAAACCAAGTCTTCCTTCGTGCGGCCAAGCGCCGTGGTGTGCAGACGCCACATCCACTAAGCTACACAGGCTTTTTGTATTTTTTATTATTTATAAATACAATTTTAAAATAATATTTTCTGGGGCTCTTGAACATTCAAAAATATATTACATGCGGCTCTTATTACCGAAGATCGCCCACCCCTGCTATATAACATAACAGAGTTTTGTTTATTTGACAACTCAAGCAGATGTCGCGGCACACACGTTTCCATGACAACAGCAGGTTATTTTGCTTATATATCACGTATACAGTACATTCTTTTACCCCCCCCCCCCACTCCAAGGAGATTTGGAAATTTAATGCCGATGATGTGTTAAATCGCTTTCTATTATTTCTCCAGGTAAATTACATCGTCAAGAACAAAACAAGCGATATTTTCGCTGGAACTTGTCTTTTTTTTTTTTTTTTTCATAACACGTTCTTCGCATTAACCCAATGCTACTCACTGAAAAAGTAGTTATTTCAATCGTAGTTCTACTGTGATATCGAACAAATCGAAACTTGCAGTAGCATATTAGATGGTCATCTTCAATGTATAGTGTAAACTGGTATATGATCTTTAAACTCCAATTAAAAAAAAATGAATATAATCCAAAATATGTGTTTTTTATACTATAGTAGTAAGTACTTAATATATTTAAATTGTAATAATTTAATGAATATTTTAATGCGTAAATGAATATGCTGGGCTTTTTTCTATATTTTTAACTTTTTGTCATTGAAATCCGGGCCTCATGCCCGAAATGAGTGACGCACCACAAGCCAAGCACATTCTAAAGAACGAAGTGCGGTGGTGAATCAAAGCGATTCATATCTGGGCAATAGTCATTGGACAAGTTACGTGGTTAATTCCAATTTGGTACTGCTTTCTTTTCAAAAATTTAAATGTGACCGGTCCAAGTTAAAAGAAATACAGATCACCCACAAATAAAAGAGCAAATTCGTATTTATTAGATGGCTCTTCACCGAATTTTTTAAGCACCGCTGACAGGTTGTCTTTAAGATTTTCTGAAACGATAGGTGGTAAATTGGTCGCCTTCAACATGACTAATTCGGGTGGAGAACTGTGGAATGTGGGAGAAAAATACATAATCACAATAGCTTAGCGTACCAAACTTCCCGTTTGCCTGAACTTTTTAATCTTTGAATGAAGGTCAATTGATTCTACGCCACACTTACAACACGAAGCCACCGGAAGTGGGATCCTCGGATGATTTCATTTGCCCTACGACTCACAAGGTGGCACGCCTCACCTGTCATAGCACACGTAACAGCACACCGTCAACTTCTCCCCTTGTGTTTTAACAGTCTTCGGGAGTGTGCAGCATTCTAAGACCTTGCTGACACCGTGCTCGTGGCAATGACCTAGCCGAAGATATAGGTCAACCTCGCTCAGAACTTCGTCTCACGCTGCCAATGTCGCTCAGGCAACTTGTCGGAGGAGATGATAAAGACTGTTAGAGAACTGGGACTTGAAGTGCCTGCGGCGTTCTCTCCCTGCCCCCGGTTACGGATATCTGTGAATGGCTCAATCCCTTCGCTCAACAGAAGAAAGGTTCTCAGACCTCTTCGAAGAAACAGGGAAAGAATATAACCAAGTCTCCCAGAATCTGGTTTCGATAACAGACAAACACACACAAGAGCCACTTTTCAGTATAAGACATTTTCTTTGGATTTATTATTGGACCATGATTCTTTATAAATATATGTATACAATCGTCTACAAATTTCGCCAGCTTAAGTCTGTCTGGCTTCTTCAGGACTTTACATCACTAACATTAAATGCTAAAAATGAATGCAGTAACGACAGTAAAATTAATTAAAATTGAAAAGACGCGTGACATTAAGAGCATGGAGCGTGGATACTTATTCATTGTTTGTAGATCGCGTTTTATAGTTTTTTCGCGAAAATGAGTTCTACTAAACATGGTGAATTTATTAAGCTTTTCCAAATGTCTTTTAGTATCCTGCCTTGATTTCTTTTGAGATTGTCTTCTGTCCGGAGTACCACTGCAGCTTCTTTGAAGTTTCTACATCTGAAATCTTCTTCAATGTACGGCATGGAGCTGTTGTCCCAATCGATGGAGTGGTTCGAAATCGAGAAATGATGGGCTAATCCTGAGGTGTCTGTTGTTGTTGTTGACAACTCCTATATGTTCTTTTTTTCGGATTTCTAGGCTTCGTGATGTTTAGCCTACATAGTTCAGTCCACAAGAACATGGGATGTAATATACACCTGCGTACTTGTAGAAGGCGATGCTGTCCTTAGGAGATCTTAACATGTATCGTGTAGTTAAAATAGGTTTGAAGGCAACCCTGATGTTGAAAGACCTCATGATTTTTGCTATTTTCGTTGAAACCTAGCCGGCATAATGTATGAAGCTGGACGATGTATACTGCGTAACTTGAGGCTGTCGCTGTGGGCTGTTTCTATTGAGAATCCTTTGAATAATGTTTTTGGGTAACCATTTTTGACTAGAGTTTTAGATATGAGTGAGAGCTCATCAAGCAGATCTTTTTCTTCTGTGATGATATTTGTTGCTCTAATGTGAACTTCAATTTTTTGGTGGAAAGCGTTTATTTTTTGAACGAACTCATGTAAGGCATTTTCTGTATCTTTCCAAATGATGAAGACATCGTCCACGTATCTCCACCAGACTGGTTTCGGATTTATTTTGGATAGGATGTCAGCTTCTAGTTTTTCCATGAACAGATCCGCGCACGGTGGAGACAAGGGACTGCCCATGGCTAAGCCATCAAGTTGTTGATACAGTATGTTATTTAGTTTAAAATAGTTTGATTGAAGGCAATGGAGGAAAAGTTGAGCAATGTCTTTTGGAAAGAGATCTTCTATGATCTTAATCACTTTCGCGAAAAAAACTATAAAACGTGATCTACAAACAATGACTAAGTATCCACGCTCCATGCTCTTAATGTCACGCGTCTTTTCAATTTTAATTAATTTTACTGGCGTTACTGCATTCTTTTTTTTTAGCATTTAATATTTGTGAAGTGAAGTCCTGAAGAATCGAGACAGACTTAAGCTGGCAAAACTTGTAGACGATTGTATACATATATTTATAAAGAATCAGGGTCCAATAATAAATCCAAAGAAAATGTCTCATACTTAGTATAAAAGGACCAAATATTAACAGTTAAAAACTGGAAGAACTTCAGGTGTGTTCCAGACCAGTGAGTCCAAGAATGGTACATGGATTGGCTATCATACTGAGATAGTCGATGTTTTGTCCTGCAACTCAGTAAAAATAGCCACAGAACTCACGAGTATAATACGTTTATTGTATTATACCAGATAATAATTGAATACTTCCACGTTTAAAATTACACGGCCTCGTTACTAATATTTGCTACACAGATGTTATTAGTCGTTCTGGGTGTGAGCTTTTCGACATATTCACGAATATTATTCTCCTCAGAATATTTCCACTATAAAATATTTATTCATGAAAAATGCTTAGAAAACTAAACTGACAAATTCCAGGAGAACTTCTCGCGGAACATTTATTTACCTTCCGCGAATCACAGTTTGGGAAAACCCTATTATACCGTAGTGTACAATAAATAGTAGGATACGCGATGTCTGTTATGATGGTTAGCCTTTCGTCTGACACGCACAAGTACGCCTAACTCCACAGATGGCTATAGGCGGAGACTGGCTACCAACCAATTTCCAATAGTTAGAGCAATAATGATGACTTTTATTAAATCATTCTAAATGATAATAAGAATGTCTTTTATTGTTAATTGGGAGACGGTAATGAAGAGAGTAAAATGTAATATAAACAAACTAAAATATGCTACGTGTAACCTTACTCGTCTTTCGAAGCTACCCGTGTCTCTGTCAATCCGGTGAAGAGGGAACGTGTGTGTTTGTGTAAGATGCAATCACGTAGGCAATTCTAAATATAGTTACTGCTGGGAGGAGGAGGAGGGGATGAAGTAGGCCACTCTATTTGGGTTAGACTCTCCCTGTTGCAGACGAAAACTGGACGCCTACTGTAAACCAATGTTATGAACGCCGTAGAGAAAGGCAGGAAAATCCTGGTTACTTTTTCTCTTGTCTAACATCAATATGGAACGGAATAGTGACCTGCATGTGACCCCATTGGAGACAACGAGAAATGTTTTGAGGGAAAACGTTAACGACCATCGTTCGTATAATTACGCACACCAGACGGGGGAACTTTAGGAAAGTGATTTGAGAAATGAAAGATGAAAACACTGCACTTTTGGTGAGTTCTTGGTGTCAATCAAAAGATGTTACGTGGAAGGAGTCACTCGCTTTCGCGAATGCACAGTAATAAGATCAATTAGTTAAATTTTAACGCTTGTTTCGTAGGTGAGTGTTGGGTAGAATATATTTGGTATAAACAGTTTTTACTACACTGTTGGTAAAACAGAAGTTTTGGAAATATAGCGCTAATATTTATTCTCAATTAAGGTAAAGTAAAATGACCTTAATGAATGTTTTGGTGGGATTTACTTCAACCTTTGAAGTAAATCCCACCACATTTGAAGTAAATGACAACCTTTGGTGGGATTTACTTCAAAAAAAAAAATTAGCGGATCATATTTTGTGCTGATGAAAACCACAAGTATGTGAATTGGGAGATCATCCTAGGGAAGGATATGCTCATTTCCACATTACTTATTTCCTTAATATATTACTTATTATTTTTTATTGGATATCTTATCCAGGTGTCCAATAAGTAAAATCTTGAAAATCATGTGCCGTTTAATATAGAGCGAGGCCCATAACTTACGAAGTAGTTTAAAATGTGAATGACTGTTTTGATTATCCGATAAGTCTGGATTGGCTCAGCACAGAATAGAGAACCAAGCCGCAACATTCTCTGGTCAAAGACTCGCCTTCTACATATCGATACAAAATTAATAACGAAAAAAAACTCACGTACAAAGATTATTTAATAGCATAATTTTCGCCTGTGTGTCACAGGCATCTTCCGTACATTAAGCTTAAATTAAACACTAACTGACAATTCCAAAAAGCGCCACCTAAGTAGCTGGCGTAAGATAACTAAAAAGGTCAATAACTTTCCTAAAAATAAAAAATAAAAAAATAATAATAAAAAAATAAAAATAAAAATAAATAAATAATAAAAAAAATTAACACAATAAAAAGTTAGGAAAGATTAGCTGATTTGTAAAGAACATAAAGGGGATAGACGTATTTTTTTATTTGTTTATTTTTTTATTTTTAGGAAAGTTATTGACCTTTTTAGTTATCTTACACCAGCTACTTAGGTGGCGCTTTTTTGGAATTGTCAGTTATTGTTTAATTTGAGCTTAATGTACTGAAGATGCCTGTGACACAGGCGAAAATTATATTATTATTATTATTCCTGACACCTCCAAGGAGTCCGAAGACTCATCGCGGGAGGACACCTACAACTGTCTCAACCACTACACCGAACCACTACTACGAATCATCTCCATCAACCGACCACCTCCACCACTACCACAACTAGTATGTTTTGTCTGTAAATTGCGTGTGTTCTGAAGGGCCGATTTGTCTGTATGCGGGATGAAAAACCCGAGTTTCCGGGAGAAAAAACCCTGCTACCTCCGTATGAGATCGGCTAACTCACCTGCGCTTGAAATCGTCCAGATAAAGATTCCTCCCGTCGCGACGAGAATCGAACTTAGGCCTATTCCAATCGAAGGGCGCAATGTACCGTCATTCTTCCAATTGCGCTACGGAGGCACGTTAAACTTATACTATTAAATAATCTTTGTACGTGAGTTTTTTTCCGTTATTAATTTTGTATCGATATGTCTACTCACGGTATACCTCTTTTAAAACTCTTTCTACATAGTTGTCGCTATAAATTTGAACGTTTATTTAAAGAGAGTGCCGAGGCCTTACTTCAACGCCCTAATTTGAATCGAAATGACTGTATATCCTTGTCAAAAATATGGGAAAGTTTAATCAGGATAACTTATTATATTTATTTTTAATTGAGACTTTTAATTCCTACCTTAGTCTAATGTTATTTATTAATTAAGATTATTATATGAAATTGTGAATTAATGCCTATAATTTAATCGTCACTCTGATGAAATTTTTCCTCTCTTTAATGCTTAGCCATGTAACATCACGCGGCTCGTTCTACTTTTGAATGATCAATTGTTGGTATTCCATCTTGTTTAAAACTGTTCCTACGTAGCAACTGAAGACAGTCTGTTATTTTCAGACTGAAACATTTGTCAAATATTAAAATAATCTTGTGTTTACTTGTCTATAATTCTTAATCATAATGTCACAAGCGTCTCTAAAGAATAAAAATTTTTTGATTATTAATTTGTTCACCATTACTTCTTTCAGATATTCTGAGGAATGGGAAATTAATCATGGAAAAGTTCGCAACCCAACAACAAACCAAAATCGTGCAGTTTTATTTTAACAATCCAACAGCTGAAGGATTGTACTCGCACAGTAATTAGGGTGCAGCAGCCAGTGACATTAACAGCTGTCGTGGAACATACCGTAAAAAGGAGCCATCTTTGTGAAGCCGAAAAATGGAAGGCATAGACGTGATGTGATTTTTCAAAATTAAGAAAAAAATATATATCCAGGTTCTGTTCTTCATTATAACAAAATATAAATAAATAAATAAAAATAATTAATATATTAAAAAGTTATTAATTATTTATTAATAACTTTTTATTAATGCATGGGCAGCTTCCAGTAAATACCTCAAAGTCTATGTGTCGCTATAGATACTTAGAGTATAACTTCACGCATATGACGTCATAGACCTGTTTATTGCGACTCTCATCCAGAAAGTCAATCACGGTAATGCTCTTGGGTGTGTACACTGTTATGTTGCGATTCCTGCTGATAACTGGATTTGTCATTTCTGCAATAATATGGTAAAAAATGCCTTGGAACGTTTTGCGTAAATGTACACAAGACAGAAATGAATGATAGTTCGAAACACGCAATGCAAGTATAAAAGGACATTAAAATTTTGTAAAAGCACAAAGGTCGGGTGTCAAAGGGATCCGTTGTGCAGATGAGGGTGGGTTAACGAAGGCTCTCTGTATAATGACCTTTAAGCTGATTAGAGAGAGAGAGAAGGGGTATTTGCATGAAGTGGGTCATATTGCTCGGACAGAGTCAAAGAACCCCCGAATGGCGAATCACTGGAACTGACTGCAGTCACGAATCTAACGTTGCGCGTTATGTAACTTTCCTTCACAGGTCACTCACTCCGCGTCGCTTTTTCCCCTCTTTTTTTTATATTTTATTTTTTACGATTTCTAACCGACTGCGTTCGAAGCGCCCCCTGGCCATAGCCGAGCTACAAGTAGGGCAGCAAGGTAACGGTTGTTCATGCGGACGGAGAAATAAAACTTGCATCCCAGTGGCGGACGACGCGCAGTTTTGCTTCCTGGTCGCCGCCTCACCTCCGACAGTTCTTGAGGAGACCCAGTCATTCGCATGTGCCCTTTAGTGTGTGAAGTCGGTGGTACGTTTTCGAATCAGCTGAAGTTGCAGAGGAATATTTTGTGCGCATCTTTCAGTGCAACGGGGATGCTTTTCCCCTTCCTTCTTGGGGTTGTTGACCAAAGAAACGGCAACTATGTGTAGGGTAAGTCGTCTTTCATTTTATTTTATTTCAATTTTTACAAAGCAAATTGAAAATTTTGCAACAACACTGAACGAAGGAAAGAATAAAAGTAATGACATTCCAGAATTTAAGGGATTAAGGGTCAGTAAACTTCACTTGTAACAGCTACAAACCATCGTCTTTTTTCCCCTTTTTATAAATAACGAATTTATTACATTATTAGATTCATGAGAAGGTTTAAACTTTTGAATATCCAGAAGAAGAATATTAAACGTTTGTAGGAATGGGATTAAAGGGGGGGGGGGAGATGCAATTTTCCTTTATCAGAGAAAGTTCTTGATGAGTGTATATATATATTAAAAGAATAAATTTAAATAACTTTAAACCGAGATAAAATATGAAGTTTTAATGATAATGATACAACTAGTTTCAGTCTTTTACAGCCTTCTTTAGATATCCACTAAAGGTAGAACACAGTAATAAAAATTGAAGTTACAAAAAACTGAAAATTACAGGCAAAAAATGCAATACATGATTGACACAAAAAAGTTGTATTCTTCAAGTCCTTCTATCTAACGTGCTATTGTTTGTTGCATGCGTGCTTACAGGTTCTCGTGAGCGCCAGTATGCTGGATAGCGCAGATGCATATGATCTTTTATAGGAGATGTCTCTCTTATGCTCCTCAATACGAAGTTCAACAGATTTGTTAGTCTGTCCAAAATAAAGACTATTACAGTCGAGCCATCACTTGTAAACGCCTGGATATTTCAGGTTATGATGAATAGGCTTCGGATGGCTTATAAGAGGACTTTAGGGAGTGTAGTGAAAATCGTCCTGATGTTGTTTTTTTAAGGACTTGAGCCAATTTATTGGAGACTGAACTAATGTAATGTTATGGTTACAAGTTATGGTGCGACTGTAATATTCCTTATTTTGGACAGACTAACAAATCTGTTGAACTGCGTATTGAGGAGCATTAGAGAGACATCTCCTATAAAAGATCACATGCAACTGCGCTATCTAGGCATGTTCTTTTCTCTAATAACCCTCATGACGATCTACAGAGTCACTCAGTTTGCTGGGATAAATCTGAAAACATTTTTCGCTGCAGTGATGAGTTTAAAAGAAAAATCGTGGAGTCCAGAGAAATCCTCTTTAATCCTGAACATTTGAACAGCAATTTGTGTTATAACATCCCTGATAGCCATACTTCAATACTGGCACTCACGAGAACCTGTAAGCACGCATACAACAAACAATAGCACGTTAGACAGAAAAAATACAACGTTTTTGTGTCAATCATGTATTGCATTTTTTGCCTGTAATTCTCCATTTTTTGTAACTTCAATTTTTATTACTGTGTTTTACCTTTAGTGGATACCTGAAGAAGGCTGTAAAAGGCTGAAACTAGGTTTTTTTTCTTCTTTTTTTTTATTTCTTTAAAAAAAAAAAATATATATATATAATATAATATATAATATAATAAAAAAAAGAAGAAAAAACCTTTTGCAAACGGGACTGTCTTACCAAAAAAGATCTCGAATTATTAAGGATATTCCGATGTCCATTCCATTTTGTATCAAACGTGGTACAGAGTTATCTGTCTTACTATGTGATTAAAACATTTAAAAGGCACCTTAATCATGAATGGCATCATAAAAGCTCAATTATTTCTTGCTCCTATTTTTGCTGCGTTTCATTTACTCCTCTCCGAATGCTGGACTACTTTCTTGTATTATCTCATAGGTTAACGGGAGTTATTCAAGGACGAGCAAATACCCTGACCTTACGTATAATTACATAAGTTTCAAAAGCGGGAAACTCCTGCTAGCAATCCTTATCACGTGATAACCGATCCGTAAGGTGGGGTCATAGAACAGTATATGCGGTCGGGATGCCAATCGGGAAATTTTCTACAAACACACATTGAGAAGAAGGAAGTGCAGCCTACCCGAACGCTCTGGGCCAAAACAACCAGTGCATGGCGAAGAGTACTGCGCATGCTTCTGTTTAGTGTGTTACCGTGTATTATGCTGGTGGGTTGCTGGCACTTGAACACGTGGGCTTTGCTGTTACGGTCAAGATAAACGGTGAACCATAACGTAGACTCATCAGGAATCAACAACCAAGTTCGTTTACCGATGCGATATTAATTTAACGGATTCGGAAATTCCACATCGGTGACGTTTGCCATCCAATTAAGTTTTACCTGCTGAGATAAGGACTTCAGAAATTTAATCGGAAGTGTACGCTGTACACTTCCGATAAGAGGCACTTGGAAAATCATCGTCGTCATCCTTAGACTGATTACTGATTTTTCTATTGTGCTGTTGACAGTGAGTGCAGAATCGCAAATTACATAGAACAGAGATATCCAAAGTATGGCCGGTCGGACTTTCCTTGCAAGTTCACGTAGATTAGTTTACAGAACTAATTATATGTTGGTATCACGACCTCGATTTTCAAGCTGTATGAAAGCCAACATCAGGAGTATTTTTGGAACACTCGCGCAATCATTACTCCAAAGAAAGATTTGGAGATCCTTCAAATAGATTCGAACTGAACCGTGAACGACATGGGCAACATATAGAGCATTATTATTTGACACTAAGTTCTTATTGTTTAAACTGATAATAAGTGTTGTTTATAATGACTGTGGTTAATTTTTTAAACGTATATTATAGTATGAGAGCAATAAATAATGACTTGCTAATTATATGTTTACCAGAGAGAGAACTCTGCGATTACCCAGGTACTTGGTTCTGACGTACTTAAATATTACATAACCTCATAACTTTTTTTGCTAACACCTTAACCAAACAGAATATTTTTTTACTATGATACCATCCAAGCTTCCTTCGCATTTATTTGCTACTTACTAAGACTACAATAAAACGCAATTCGTCATGTCAAAATAATAATTTTCATTTACTCTTGCAGTGCGTGTAACAACATATCGCTATCTTGCAATTATTATCGGTCGAGGATTTTAAAGAATACGAACCTGAATGTTTAGATATTCATGCACAGTCTAGGTTATTTATAATTCAACACAAGAATAAACATAACGCAAGACAAACATTACTATAATTTTTTTTTTAAAAAGAAGTTATTATTTAACATAAAATAAACTGCAACGCAAGTAGCAGGCGCCGATATGTCGATGATCTATGCCATACTGAAAAATTAATGAAATAATCTACATGTATCCTTGCGCATAAGTATTTTGCGATATCTGTCAAATTAGAAATACATATGTTTCTAAATATATATTCGAGAAAAGGCTATTATATTTTTCAAATACTTCTTAAAAAATTTTAAGAATATATAAAAATAAAACTTTATAAGTTTCTGTTATATTTTTGTTATAACCGGAAGGGCTAAATATATTTCTAATTTGGCCACATCACTTTAATGGCGCTCCAACATATATGTTCAAATTGGCGTTCTAGCTTACAAATAAATATAATTATAATATAATAAATTTATAAAAATATATAAATATAATTTAAATCATATTTTGTAAAAATTACAAGGTGTTACTTTATTTTTTCCAGTTGAAAGAGTATTTTTCCTCCGAATCTACCTCATGTTTTTTATCAACCATAACGTACATACAGGCTGATCATATAAACAATTTACATGAACTCTTACAGATTGGAATGTTTGGGATTTTTAAAAAAAAATCACAATTGTAAATTTTGGATCATGAATATTTTTGAGATATTCAGTCCCAAACTGTGTGCATACGAGTTTTTACCAATACAGATTGAATTGCCTGATTGCGCTAACTATTTTGTTCTGAAGTTCTACGCCCATTCAGCTTTTCTTTTTTAAATAAAAAATACTTCCTGCTTCCGTAAAGCGATTGAACTACGTAATGATCCTTTAAGTTTTATCTAATAATAATTTGTCCGAGACTAAAATTCGGTCGACTTGTTAAAATAGACTTGAACTCTGCAAGTGAGAAACGCAATGAGAATCAGAATTAGTCGGTTACGATTTCAAAATGCTTCTAGATTGTGAAACACTGAACTATTCAATGCGTAGCCAATATTATTTGATGCTTCGATTTCACGTGTGCAAAGCTTGGTTTGCTCTTTTCTTTAATACTGTTATTCGTTCTACTAAAATACATTTCTTTGTATGAACTGAATAGGAGAGGACAACATGAAATAGCAACATATAAAGTATGACACATGGTAGGAGTCCCAGCCGTTCTAGAAAGAAGTTCTGTTTTTTTATTACTTTTCACTAAATTATTCTGATAGACTCAGCCACAAGAATATGAATATCTTTCCCAATCCTTCGACAAACAAACAAATATACGGCTATACGATGCACTCCTAGCACTGGATATATATTCGCACATTGCATTGAGATATAGACAACAATCTCGGTAAAATTTTGTGTGTGTGTGTGTGTGTGTGTGTGTGTGTGTGTGTGTGTGTGTGTGTGTGTGTGTGTGTGTGTGTGTGTGTGTGTGTGTGTGTGTGTGTGTGTGTGTGTGTGTGTCTTTATAAGTATTAAAAAGAAACTGCATTATTCATTGTATCCATAACGCGGTATCTTGTTCTACTCCGCCAAGCAAACCTGAAAAAAAAAAACTTCAGTCGATGTACTACATAGCTCATGCGAGTCGCGGTTTGATATATCATTAAAAGAATCTGAAATGCCTTTTTATATCTTTTTGTATAACAGTAATGCTTAAAAGCAGAAATAATTGCTTTTGATAGTGAAATCGATGCCCAACAATCATCACATGGAATCATAATAACATGGTAAGAGATGATATTCTGTGTAACCCTGTGGAATTAGTGGTTGCTTCCACAGCATTAATCTGTCTGAAGAAAGACTAGTCTAGTTACGATTCTAGTCGTCGACTAAATAAATAAAACATTTTCTAGGTCTCTCTTTGTCCGATCTAGAGGTTCGATCTCTGGCACTCCCAAGTAAGGTATCTCTTCCATAAACTCGGGTTTGCAAAGCAGCTTAAAAAATCGACCGTATGACATATTAGTATAGACAATAATACGAGGGTTAAGTTTAGTGCAACGAGATGGTAGCAATTGTCTGTAGCTCTCTCTCTCTCTCGAAACTTTTAATGATAGTCTGAGCTCACTACGAGCGAAGGCTGAAGATTGGAGATTGGCAGTGCATGCCTTCCAACAAGTTAGAAGCATTAGAAGTTATTAAAAGTTTAATAATATAATATATGTTATCTAACATTTCTTCGGTGATATTTACTATGATTATTATTAATAATATTTTTCTTCCTTTTTCGTATAGGCCTACTGGCCTGTTATGGAGCTATCTTTAGCCCTTCCAAACCGTACCCGTCCCGAGGATAAGTTGGCTAGCCCTATGCTTCCCAGTGAATCCTATGTCTAGATGTATGTGTTCAAGGGGGCCGGTTTGTCTACTTGGGGAAGGAGAAACCCCAAATAAACTGGGGAGAAAAACCCTGCAGTTCACGCCCAAAACTGACTAACTTGGCTATGTCTTAGAAAGATCCTAAGCTCCTGACATCACGACTGGAACCGAACCCAGGACACTCCTTTCCCAGGTATATGGTTGCGAAGCGCACAGCCACTAGGCTAACCTGGCGGACGTATAAGTAAATAAAATATTGTCATTTAGTAATATCAGATACTGAGTTCTCCAAAGCTAATGGGATACCAACTTGACAGTTCTCATTCAGGATCGACATGCTCTTTAACTGCAATAGCATGGATTCGAATCCCACCTTGGACAAGAACCTTTATAAGGGCATTTCAACTGAAGGACATTTAGCAGTCTCATATGGAGATGACAGGATTTTTCACCCCACATTTACTCTTCTTTTCCTGTTTGTCGTTTGACTCTTCTTTCATTTTATACTTTCAGATGATGTGCATCATATTTTGTACGCGTTTGTACTCTTTTAAACTTTCAAACGATCTTCACTTTAAAAAAAATATAATAAAAAAACTATTAGTATGGATGCATTTTTCGATGTATCCATCAAATGGAATTTGCATCAAATCTATACCAATGTATGACGAATTTTTAATATGATTAATAAAGTTATCGCCGTTCTTGACAATGAATTATTGACTGTTAGGAAGTTTAATTTTTAGGAAGTTTAACGATAAATATTAAAATAAACGCTTAAGGAATGACGTCATTCTTGCTTTCTACGAAGAGGTGCAATTTGTGATTGGTTGGCGATTATTCTAAAAGACAGACTGGCTTGAAGAATCGACAGCTTGGAGACAAAATGTTTAACAGCGTTTAAAAGTATCGCATAAATATTGCTGTAATAATAATTATTATTACTATTATTAAAATAAATAATTTTAATGCATTTTAATTGCCAAAGGGCTAAATTTAGGCAATAAAATTTTATTTCCTTTTAGTTGGCATTAAGAAACGCTGCCGGGATATACAGATAATAAATAAATAAATTGCGTAACTCCTTTTTATTCACCAAAGGGATTAGAAAACACTCTTTTCTTTCTAACTTTTGGAAATCGGTGGGCACACGGCTCCACCCTTATCTGTCATCAATAACCGAATTCGCTGCTGTTTGATTATTTTCAAATCATCAGGGAGAGAATATGGCAGACAACTGCCGCCATCTCATAATCCTAAACCCTAACACTACTTGTACTGTTGTCTGAAACATTGAGCTCTACTGCCAGTTTTTCTCATTTAGGGATTAATAACCTGAATTTTGGAGAAAATAAAAAAACATTTTACTTGAGCAAAGATTGAACTGGAGAATCTGAAAATGGTTTCTCTAGTCAGGGTCAAGAAACGAACGCATTACTATATTTCTTCTGGCAGTATAGAATTCGATGGATATTAAAATACTAGACTGTAATAAGAAAGACAATTCCATTCTGGGTAGATTTAGCCATGTTTATAGTTCATAAATGTAATATAAAAAATATAATTATTAACCAGACATCTCCATTCATACCAAAGACTCTTTTCATGAGACCCTCACGAATCATTATTCACACAATAATTATATTTCTTCTTAAATTCATTCACTGACGAACGTCCCATGTAACAGTCTACTTATTCCCAAGAAAGAACTCTGACATCCTTAATAGCCACACCTTTACTCAGCTTCCAATGATGATACATTGTTTTTCCTTTCCTGTTATGTATTGAAAAATTTTCCGTCCATTTATTCTATACAACCCATTTAACAACTTAACTTTTCTGTCAGATCCTTCTTCCTCCATCTATCAATCAATTTTTAGAACTCATAAGTCTTCAGTCTATTCTCACATGCAGAGCATTCCACTGAGTCGTCTCAAAATCTTATTTCGGTCACCCACTTTTCAGTTGAATTTTTCTAATTTCCCAATATTGTATCTCCAAACAACTAAATCTGCGCACAATACCTTAAAAAGATTTTTCAACTTTCAAGTGAATTTGGAGTTATTATCTCCACTTTTGCAATACGTCCTTTGAGGTAGAACTCTATGTCCACCATCCATCACACCAAAACCATGGCATCATCAGTGTAGCAAAGTAACTCCATGAAACTCCATTTTAATTCGTATAATACGAATCATTTTCCGACAGTTCGTCAAAACCCTTGACGAACGGTCGGAAAATGAGTTTCAAACAGAGAGCTGCGATTGACTTTTGTGTTAAACTTGGTAAATGTTTTACCGAAACGCATCAAATGCTTCATAAAGCATAGGTAATGAATGCTTATCCCGTACTCAAGTTTACGAGTGATTTAAGCGATTTCAAAGTGGTTGTGAGACGCTTGAAGACGACGAAAAGCCGGGACGTCCAAAAACTGGTCCAAAACCCTGCATCATCAGTGTAGTAAAGCAACTCCATGAATATAATGCGGATTGAAATCTTTTCATTTCAAAGTGCAACTGTGCACAACATTTTGAGCGAGAGTTTGGGCCTTCGTAAATTGAATTCGCGATTTGTTCCCCACAAGTTGACTGACGACTAAAAATGTATCGAATTGAACACTGCAAGGACTTCATTAAAACCGCTCGTAAGGACTCAAACTCCCTTGAAACGATCGTTACTATTAAGACACGTGGTGTTTTGAGTATGAGCCCAAAACGAAGCGCCAGAGTGCTGAGTGGAGACCACCAGAAGAGGGGTATCCGAAAAAAAAAAAAAGTTCCTTGGAGAAGTCAAAAGTAAAGGCAATGCTGTTTCGGTTCTAGGATTCCAAGGGCATTATCCACAAAGAATTCGTTCTGCCTGGCCAAACGGTCAATGGTGAGTTTTATCTCGAAGTTTTGAAGCGATTGATAGCGAGAATTCGTCGCGTACGGCGCTAATGTCGTGATGCAGGCAGCTGGTCACTTTTGCACGATAATGCACCATCTCATCGTTCGAACATTGTGAGACAGTTTTTGAGAAAAAACCAAGTTTGTGTGTTGGATCACTAGCCGTATTCACCTGATTTTGCACCCTGTGACTTCTTTCTCTTCCCCCGACTTCATTTGCCGATGAAAAGAAAGCGATACGACACCACTGAAAACGTTCAAGCGGCAGTAACCACGACCCTCAACAGTATCCCAAAAATCGATATAAAAAACTCATTCAACGAATTAATTGACCTTGAAAACGCTGTATCGAAGCTGAGGAAGAGTATATTGATTGAAATAAAGGATTTGAATAATTATAACTGGCCTGTCTTTTATTTTCTATGAAAAGTTCGGTTTCTTTTTGAACAGAGGGTGGAATCCCTAATTTAGCAGTCAGCAATTAACTCAATATTGCTCTTCAAATCATTTATAATATCATGAATGTGAGGCTCTAATCCCTTCCATCTCACAATTAGTATCCTATGTAAGTTCACGGTGGGCGATTAGTTTGTTTTGAAGGAGTTAAAAAACAAGTTTCCGGGAGTATAGTTCGCCCACAGTTTGTAGGTCTCTGCTTGGCGTCTTGCCAAGAATAGTCGATTCATGCTGAAGGGCAGAAAGAAATGAAGGACGTACGAATTGGTTGCCAACACGCGAAATCACGTGCTTTATACGTAAAATTGTCCAACTGTTATACAAGCAACATGGTTAACTACTAGGATTATAAAAGAAAAATTAATTTTCCGACTGGTAATAACAAACAACTCATCCCACAATACGGATTGATTATCCTATTATCGGAATGGATTCTCCTTCTGTTGACATGCGCAGAAGTGTCGAAGGGTCTCGAATCTGTGGGCGAACTTATAAAACCCTCTACCACCATATGAGACTGCCTAACTTACCTTTTGACTAAAAATCCCTGATAGAGGTTTCGCTCGTCATAGACGGGATTCAAACTATAATCTTTCCAACCAAAGGACTCCGTCGAAATCCACTGAGCTGCGGAGGATCGACCTGGCACTGCTATTACTTACTTTCATTGACCTGGTTAGATACCTTCCCAGTCTCTTTGTCTCTTTCACATTTTCATAACACATGGGCCGAAATCCTATTTAAATACCATGACCGTATTCAAATTGAGATTTTGGTTATATATATATATATATATATATATATATATATATATATATATATATATATATATATAAAGATAAGCCGAAATTTGAAACGTCTTTATGTGTCGTTTTTTGTATATCGGTATCCTAAACGCATCAGTTCACGCGAAACAGATGAAACTCAGAAAACAAAAACAGAAACTCGTGACAAATGTCATTTGGATGACATTTGTCATGAGTTTCGCCTTCTGGGTGGTTTAAAACGACTGGAACGACGCTAAGAATTTGACCCGCTGTGCCATCTGTACATTCGTAAAAAGAGTTCAAAGGTTTCCATATTTGTGACTGCACACCCGGGCTATTAACGCGAATGTGATGCAATGTTTGCATCGAAAAGTGTCCAATTCATGAAGTATTAGATTGTGCTTAATTTTAGGAATCACGCGAAGCCTATTAAGGGAAGTGTTTAACGATAAATGCAAAAATATAATATTGGTGATATTGCTATTCCGTAGATGTGCACAGCACACATAGCCCACTAGGAATATACGCCCGTGAATTTTATATAATGACTTGCTAACGAAAGGTTACAAGACCTATAGCATAGTGCCATGTGTGGAAGAAGCAATAGCAGGTCCCAGGGAATATATGACGCCATCGTGGGATATCATACCTTTAAGAGTATATCGTCTACATCAGGGGTTCTCAGCCTTTTTCCAGTGGGCTACTACTATATTTAATTCAAGATATTAGATGTACCAGTAAGGCAGTACTTCACGAACCACCAGTGGTACGCGTACCATAGGTTGAGAATCCCTGGTCTACATGATCTACTCTAGCCAATTACTTTAGTCCTGGTTCTGTCACCTTCGTGACATCTGCATTTATTACAGATATAACGATGAAATTGTGTCCTTTCTATGTTCCACATCTTTGCGTGCCCAGAAAGGAGAGAAAGAAAAATGTAGAGCGTAAATAAAGAAATAGCCGGTAGGCTTCCTTTTATTTTTTCATAAAGAAATGCTTCCCTGTTTCATTTTAATCAGATAAGCCTGAAATGAAATATCTTCCTCAATGATTCATTTTTAATTTAATTTTAAAATCTTTCTTTAATTTTAGCCATTCATTTCCTCTTTAAATTTTGAAGCTCGTTGTTGTCTTTGATTTCTTATTTTTCAAAATTTAAAATTAAACTTAATACAATGCACTTTCCTCAGCTCAAGTTAAGAATATTAAACCACGAACCGATTTTGATATAAGGGTGGTTCAAAAATAAGTACCTCCATAGAAGAGTTGAAAACGGTACCACAATGCACCCTTCGATTGGAAAAAGACATGAGTTCGATTATTGTCGTATTAAGAGGAATCTTTATTTGGACTTTTTCCAGATGAATTTAAGTTAGTTGATCTCATACAAAGGTAGCAGCATTTTTCTCCCAGAAACTAGAGTTTCTCATCCGAAATACAGGCAAAGCGACCAGAGAACACTCACAATTAATACCTTACACTGCTACTATTAAGTAGATGGAATAGTATGATGACTTATGTAATGAGCAGTGGCGGCTCGTGGTTTCGAATCGTGGGGGTGCTGCAACTTTCGAAATATACATACACACTATAAGTACAGTGTATACGTGTTTGGATAAAATATCAAAATTATGGTAAAAATTAAACATGAAAAAATATTGGAATCAGAGAGTTTCATGCCGAATATAGTAAACTATAAAGTATCGGCGAACACTTAGCGTGAGCTAATGCAAGTGACCCTAGTACGTAGTACAATACCGGACAACTCGCAGCAAAGATGGTGAAGTTCTGATCGCTATTCTTAGGTATTTTCCATAATGTAAAAACACATTTCCTAGGAAATGTATGCTGTTATTACATTATGGAGGGAGGTCACTGCCCAGACCGGTTTCAGCCTTTTTTGAGGCTTCATCAGTGAGTAGCTAGATCATAAACCAAAGTGTATAGCGAAAAGAACTTATATACTCTGCATACATTTCCTAGGAAATGTGTTTTTACATTATGGAAATTACCTAAGAATAGCGATCTGAACTTTTCCCGCCTTTGCAACGAGTTGTCCGAGATTGTACTACGTACTAGGGTCACTTGCATTAGCTCACGCTAGTGTTCGCCGATACTTTATAGTTTACTATATTCGGCATGAAACTCTCTGATTCCAATCTTTGAGTTTCTTATTCGGTTTTAAAACAATGTGGATTTTATATCCCCTTAATTTAAAATATTGTTTATATCGCCGAAATGAAGCTTATTAGCTCTTTATATTTAAGTGAAAAAATATTGTTTATTATCGATAAAATTATACAGTTTGGAATAATTCAAAATTACTAAAATATAATTGTAAATCCATTCCTTTAATTACAATTAAAGGAATGGATTTACAATTTTTGGACATTACAATTAAAGGATTTAATTGTAATGTCCAAATATTTAAAGAGACGGAGTAAACACGATAAGCACTACGAACACTCTACTACTGGCACAAACTGCATATAAACAACAGTGGAACTGCGCGACGGATAGAGCCGCATTACACTAATAGCTCGCATCTCACAATGACGTGCATATGCTCGCGTAGCAATATGTCACTGTGGTAAACACAGTGCTGCTAGCGCCCTCCTAAGTGCTACAAGAGGGATTTTTATTATTCTTATACAAAATAAGAGAATTGTATAGGATTGTTGATGATAAAAGTAAATATTACAAGCAAATATAAATAAATTAATAAATATATTTATATATCGAGAAAAATTGGGGGTGCTGCAGTTCTGCAGTGCCCATGTACGAGCTGCTTGAGCCCTTTGACTACATTGAAGTGTCATGTAATTACAGTAATAATATGATAAATTTCCTTTATTTCATACAATTCAAGAATTATTTGGTCTACATAATTGCAGGATAGCCTTATTTTCACAATATGTGGAGATATGCATATATATGTGAAAAATTCTAAACATAGAAAAGTTCTGTATTTTTTCAAATATACAAAAATCATTTTGTGTATTGAGAGAGGAGGCTACGTACAGAGGCAGAATGCCCAAATCATCATATTAAGAAAAACTGATTTTAATGTATCTATTTAGAGTGAGTAATAATTGTTTAGTCAGCTACACGACCCACTCTTTTCAGGAAGCTGACTGACAAAAAATAGGTCACTAAACTAATATTGTTCCGTACACTCGGGCGTTCTTTCATTCCACTTATTTTTTTCTTTTGTGAAAATGAAATGTTTCCTTTCAATTGCCTGATTGTAAGATAGTAAAAAAATCTAGATTATACGCTCACTGAATGTTTAACTAACGTGACAAACTTCTAAAAAGCAGAAATGGGGGCCACCTACATAATGAAATAGCTATCCGAGAAGAAACTTGTGACAACAAAAATCCTTTATTCGCTGAAAAAATCTTGTTATATGAAATGCATCTTCTATTATAACCGATATTCCCTTTTATATGATCAGGTCCCTGTTTTTGCAAATCTAATAAAAGAGGACCCGTAGTTTTTTGAATATCTTCCACGGACAGGTTGTATGATGACAATTTTTAGATAACGAGTCTTATAATCCTTCGTCTGCTGCTACCATCGACGAAGTGGATATTTTCTGGTTGTTTGGCCATTCTTTATATACCCTGGACACTGCTGAGTATTGAAGAATGGCTATTTTACTTCCACTTACAAGTGTAACAACACTAAATGTTTTAGAGCAGCAATTGTATTTATATGCTCCACTTATTTATATCCTTATTTATATCGGCCACGTATTTATATTCTCAGTAGCGGATATGGTATATAATTAAAAATAAATAAATAAATGCAATTTAAAAAGCCTCCTATATAAAAAAGTAAGTCATGCACAAAGCTAGCAATATAATTTATTATTATTATTATTCATCAAATCATCACATCAAACATTGTTAGAAAAGCTGAGGCATGTTGGAATAGACGGGCCTCTTCAGGTGGTTTACAAACTACCTTCAAAATAGAAAGCATATCACACGTATCGGGAAAACCGAAGCACAGAGCTACCAGTAACCTGTGGAGTACCACAGGGAGCTGTACTCTCCCCAACTCTATTCAAGGTTTACACACACACGATATTAATCAGCTACCACTCAAAGGTAAGATATTCCAATACGCTGACGATACAGCAATAATATCCATCCATAATAACGCAAGCATAGCCCAAACAAATATGCAACATGACATAAATCTGATCATAGACTGGCTCACGAAAAACTCCATACACCTAAACTCAGAAAAGACAAAATTAATGATATTTAGAAATCCACTGACTCGACCAGTTGATAACAAATATATAACCATCCAACATCCACTTTCCAACATAAAAAGCACACAAAACAGCAAAACCACTACAATCACCCAGGTTGAAACAATACGATACCTTGGAATTTACTTCGATGCAGATATGAACTGGAATAGCCACATAAACCATCTACACAACAAATTCCGAACAATAAGTGGCAAACTCTACAGGTTAAAAGACATAGTTCCCACACGCCTAAAAACACTAATATACAAAGCACTATGCCAAAATACACTGAGATACGCTATACCAACGTATGCTTTCAGTGCACCCTACAAATTAAATAGATTAATGTCGCTACAGTACAAAATGATAAAACTGATCTTTTGGGAACAAAGAGAAAATAACGACCTTATATACATTGCAATGTCAGAACACAAAATACTGACAGCAAAACATTTATGTCAATATGGAGCTTTGCTAAAACATTATTTCGATGCCAACTACAGGACAGTTAGAAATACATACCGTATAACAAGACCTCAGACAACTAATTATATCACATATAATTAGTTGTCTGAGGTCTTGTTATATATAATACAATAATCACTACGGAAAGGCCACGCGAAACTTCTACATCCCAGACATGATAAACAAATTACCTTTTGAATACAGAAACCTTACAAACTACAATAGCCTGAAAAAGAGTTCTAAGGACATACTATGAACAAGAAACACGCACCCAAAATACCATACAAATTTAATGAAACACAATATATTCGTTCAGGCTTCCAGTTCAGAAAGCATCAATACATTCCAAATTATTGTGTGTGTGCGCGCGCGCTCTCTCTCTCGAATTTCTGAATCATAGATTTCGTAGCTTCCCAACACAGCAAAAAAAAAAAAAAACAATAAATAATAACCAACTGGTGTCATCCTCAGATAAGCTTACATATAAGCTTCAAGGATGAAAGCAGAGAAATTAGTTCTCATCCAAGATGTATCATATGTAACCAAATGCATGCAATGTACGTATCACATGTAAACCAATGTATGTAATGTATGTATTATATGAAAACAAATGTAATTAATGTATCATATGTAATCAAGTGTATTATTATTATTATTATTATTATTATTCCTGATACCTCCAAGGAGTCCGAAGACTCCTCGCGGGAGGACATCTTCAACTGTCTCTACACCTTACCTCTACTACGAATCAACGCCATCTACCGCCCACCTCCAACACCACCACAACTAGTAATTTTTGTCTGTAAATTGCGTGTGTTCTGAAGGGCCGATTTGTATGTATGCGGGATGAAAAACCCGAGTTTCGGGGAGAAAAAACCCTGCTACCTCCGTATGAGATCGGCTAACTCACCATCGATTGAAATCGACCAGATAAAGATTCCTCCTGTCGCGACGAGAATCGAACTTAGGCCTATTCCAATCGAAGGGCACAATGTACCGTCGTTCTTCCAATTACGCTACGGAGGCGCTTATGTAATGTATGTAATGTATGTAATAACTGTAACAAAAGTATGCAATATAAAGTGATTATATCAATTGATATTGTATATATAGAGTATAAAATTGCAAAGAAACATCTGTAATAATCATCATTATGAATATTATAATAATATACGTTGTAAACAGTTATTATTATTTAAAAAAAATATGTACGAGAAAGTATTTGTTATGCATAAATGTGTTCATATAATGTATGAAATTTATCTGAGAAATAATAAAATGTTAAAAATAAATAAATAAAAATAATAAAAAATTGTCATGGACAAAGCTAGCATTATAATTTTAAATTAGGAATATTGTCTAACGAATTACTGCATTCCTCAGGGGTAAACTATCCGGTGAAAATGTTATTAATTTTTTAGTTATCATGATTTTAAGTCATCCCCCCCCCCCCAATAACATTGAAGCGTTCTCTTTTTCACCTACACCGCTACATTAATACCTTTTTGATTCTTCCGTTAGAGTTCCTTTGCTTCCTACGTTAAATGAACCATGTCTGACGTCATCTCGTGGTCAGCATGCAGCAGACGATCGATTCTACCGTTACGTTCTTAAAACAGCTCACGTTCTTTAATATGGAATAGGACGAGCTGCCGTTAAGTTTATTGCGCAGGAATGTCTTAGAATACCGGAACTTATTTTTTATAAATGCGAAATGCTCTGATTATGTGTGTAATGATATGATTTAAGTTTATTATTAGGAAGCATCCTCATTATGCTGATAAGTAATATGCATAGACTGGCAATGTCAGAATCTCTATATTAAAATCTCTGTGTGTATATGCTTGACCAAATGATTAAGTGTTTGTATAATAACCTATTCCTAGTCTTAAGACGAAGTAAATCAAGGAACAGAAATTCTCTTCTATTTAAAGATTACAGTCAGTTCTCTTTGATATTGTAATACAGATTATTTTGGTAAGTAATTATTTCTTATGCAATTGACGATAAAAATATCACAATTTTTTTTCAAGAAAAAGATCTGGGTCAACGAAATTGTTTGTATTTCCTTTTTTATAATGTAATTCTTTTTCTGTGTGTAGTAAAATATATTGCAAGTAAAAATTTTGCGAATACTTAAGTGCTTAAACTGATTGATATCCATATGATCGATTTTTAATTTGATGTTTTTACATTAGATTTAATTGTGAATAAAAAGGGAAATAACCTAAGCTCAGTAAAAACAACTATGCACGCTGATATTAAGTATTGCCGTGCACTGATAAATAAGCAGAGTTGAATTATAGATAACGTTATGTGGGAGCATAAAATCAATTTTAAAAATAAAATAAAAAATAAAAAATCACTAGTATAATTTATAATGTATTTTCCATTACAAAAGTCTTGAGTACTTGAAATTACAATTTTTTTATATCCTTATATAAGGACTGGCTTAAAGGGGCGAAGCAAGAATGCTTTTCATCTTCCCCGTTATCTGTAGAGGACAGTGTAGGGATAACGTGTTATTGAGCTATTAAAGCTGTGATCATGACAAGAGGGTAACAGCAATAGCCGAGCCTCAGTTAGAACTTCATTGGCTATGGCATTGCCATCCATTACCCTCCAAGGGTATTAATTACCGCATCTCACGGTCGATTATCGTTCTCCCGAGTCATCCAGGTTCTACAATTTTCTTATATAGTCCTTATAAGGACTGGCTTAAAGGGGCGAAGCAAGAATGCTTTTCATCTTCCCCGTCATCTGTAGAGGACAGTGTAGGGATAAGGTGTTATTGAGCTATTAACGCTCTGATCATGGCAGGAGGGTAACAGCAATAGCCGAGCCTCAGTTAGAACTTCATTGGCTACAGCATTGCCGTCCATTTACCCTCTAAGGGTATTGGATTGGATGAATCAATCACCGCATCTCACGGTCGATTGATTCATTACTTCCAATTATGTTCAACAATTTTCTAAACAGAAAGGTTAAAATTAATATCATTCATATTTTAAAAAGGTGTTAAAATAAACATTAAAAAATATCAGTTATTATTGGGGAAATTTTTTTTTTGCTTAATGATATATCTAATTATTATATATATATATAATCTGTGTATAATTAATTATACACACAGATAATGTGCGTGTGTATTGTATGTATATTAATTTAAAATTATTTCTTAAAATTTTCCAGACAGATATTTAAGTATACCCTGTCTCTCTCTGGCAGTTCTGATCACTCAAATGAGCCCATACTTAGATGGCCTGCCTGGTAATATGAGTATAGCTGAATGTGTGAGGAACTATCACATTTCGTTAGACATATGACGAATAACGACATTTGAATAAACAATGATTGGGATCTGCTTCCGTCTGTCATGTATCAGAGATATTCAAAGCACATTTGTTATGGCTGGCAAGTTTTTAACTGATCTAGATTCGGTACTGCTTCCGTATCGGTGGTTCCATCACAGGTGGTCTGGTTTCTACAGGAAGCGCATGAAGTAGAGCATTCCGAAACACGCTTACCTGGCGTAATAATTATTTTCAACGACCAGAAAACGTGAAAGTCTGTCTCGGGATCTTTCTTTCAGTAGGGCAGCCAATGACTTGTTCGAAGTAGACCAAACAAAGCTAATGGACAATTACTAATAAACAAATCCAGGATATTTCGGTACCGGTGCAGAATTAGTCATCAAAAATAGAAATGCTCTACTTCATATTATTCCTCGGATCTTAAAAAATATTAAAATCCCTCTTTTTTAGATTTTCCTCATAGTGTGTCAGAATACAGAAATTGTTTCGCTATGTAGCGAGTAGAAAAAATATAATTCTGGAAAATTATCTTTGAATTCTGCTGGCATAAAGGTAACAGAACCTGATGAAATAGATTAATTACTGAGTGATCATTTTGTAGAGGTTGGCCATTAGGATCTTCTCTGCCTATCAACCAGCCTCTGCAATCCAAACTCTCAATTTATCAATGTAGGGAGCATTCCGTACACCGCTCACCTACTTGGTCACTCACCTCTGAACCCTCTTCTACAACTTCCTCATCTCTAAGGAATCCAGGTGACCAGACTAGACCACAGTAATCCAGATGTGGGTGTATCTTATTGAGCATATTACTTGGTTCTTCAATAACCAAGTAATAGGCCCTCTGAAGTTCAACTCTCTGTCCACACCAACGCCCCTAAGTCCCTATCCTCATCAATTTCCTGGAGTACAGTTCCATCAATGGGTACACAGCTGGTAATCTTTTAATCCCAAAATTGAACTGACATCCATCTGCATCTGCTTGTCCATGAGATATCTGTCGTGAGCCATTCTCATATCCACAGCACCAGTTTAATATCCATCCCCATTTTTCTAATTTGCGTAAACAGTATTCCATGGAGTTCCATATGCCCCTCGAATACAGTTATTCCATATTAAAATTATTAACTGAATTTTTATTCATAGATTTTTAACTTTAACTATACAGCATTGTCACAAAAACAGATATTCAAAAAAACTTTCGAGATTTTATATTGGAGCTTATTATTTTTAATAAGTTTCTAATTCTTATACATCAATTCTGCATAAACAAGAAAAATAACCATCAGCTCTCCTAGCTATTTGTAACTTTCAACTTCGTCTGCTTCACGCAAGGTTTGAGTTTAATGGCGTAACATAATTTTGAACTAAGCTGACAATTCTGCTGCAGGCTGATTTGGCATTTAGTACTCTTATATGAAATAAAAATTGCATACATTTCGCAATTATTGGTGTTTGAACAATGCATATTAAAAAGATATAAAAACAAACTATAAAAAGATATATATTCATATCTTTTTATAGTTTGCTTGAATAAGTTACATTTTTCCATAACAGCCAATTTTGTATGTTAAAACTGCAATGGGAAATGTTCTCTCTGAACTCTATTTTAAAAACGCATTTTAAATGAAAGTGCAATTACCGTATGTGTGGAGAACTCAGACGTTGCTTTTCAGGAAGTTCTTTAGTGGGGCGAATATTGTTTTCATTTTCTTTCTGTGAATATTGATTCAATAAAATAATTTTTCGAATATAATTTATTGATATTTTATAAATTTTGATTTAATTCGTTTAATGACTGTTTTTGTTGAGGAATGTTCATTTTCTTTCGCGAATATTCCAGCCTGATACGGCTGTGGAATTCCCATCTTATTTTCCCCATTAACAGGTCTAGTTGTCTGTCACTGCCTTTTACCTAGGTTTAAGATATTTAAGAGTGCTGTGCGGTAAATCAAAATTTCCGTAGTCAACTTTGTCTATCAGTGGGGCTCATCTTCAGAATTACCATAAATACTGTTAAAATCGCTAATTTTCAAAAATATCCAAAAGATTGCTTGATTTAATTTATTTTTGTTAATAAAAATTCGATTATTATTATATTTATTTATTATTTATTTTTTTAGCATCTTCACCAATTACAGTTTAACTGAATTTTTATTCATAGTTCTAAATTTAACTATACAACATTGTATAGTTAAATTAAATTCATAGAGTTCTAAATTTAACTATACAACATTGTCACAAAAATAGATATTCAAAAAGACTTCCGGATTTTATATTGGAGCTTGTTATTTTTAATAAGTTTCTAATTCTTATACATCAATTCTGCATAAACAAAAAAAATAACCATCAGCTCTCCTAGCTATTTGTAACTTTCAACTTCGTCTGAGGATGGAGTGGCAAACGAGAGATCGGTGCAAGACATAAGTAGAGAGGAAGTGGATTGGGTCTGAGAAAAATGAAGAATGGAAAGGCTGTGGGGGCAGACCAGACACCTGGGGAAGTGTGGAAAAGTTTGGGCAGTGAGGGCGTGGATATGTTATGGGATCTGATGAGGAAAATAGCCCAACAGGAAAAGATACCAGAGAAATGGAGGAAAAGTATTCTCGTCCCAATCTACAAAGGAAGAGGAGATGTTCAAGAATGTGACAACTATAGAGGGATCAAGCTGATGTCACACACACATTGAAGATATAGGAAAGAGTAATTGAAGGAAGGATACGGCAGGAAACGAAAATTGGTGAGGAGCAGTTTGGATTTATGCCAGGAAGAGGGACAACGGATGCGATATTTGCGCTAAGGCGATTGATGGAGAAATATAGAGAGATGCAAGTGGAGCTGCACATGGTGTTTATAGACCTGGAAAAGGCATACGACAGAGTGGCTAGGCAGGAGGTATGGAGGTGTATGAGGAAGAAGGGGGTGTCGGAGAAGTACGTGAGGATGGTGAAGGAGATGTATGAGGGAACAGAAACTCAGGTCAGGGCTAGTGTGGGCATGACAGAAGGGTTCCCCATTGTCGTAGGGCTACACCAAGGGTCAGTTCTGAGCCCCTACCTCTTTGACCTGGTCATGGATGTACTAGTGGAGGATGTCGAGAAGGAGGCACCATGGAGCATGCTGTTTGCCGACGACATTGTTTATGCGAATCATCCCGAGAGAAGCTTGAAAATACCCTGGAAGAGTGGAGAAAGGCATTGGAGGAGAGAGGCATGAAAATTAACCGGGAAAAGACTGAATATATGTCAACGGGGAGTGACGAGGATATGATCATATCCTCGTCAGACTTCAGGGTGAAAGGCTAATTTCAGGGAAGAAATTCAAGTACCTTGGGTCGGTCGTCGATAGGAATGGTGAATAACATGCGGCTGGATGAACTGGAGGAAGATGAGCGGGGTCCTGTGCGACAAGAGAGTGAGTTGTAAGAGGAAAGGAAAGTTGTATAAGATGATAGTGAGGCCGGCGATGCTTCATGGCGCGGAGACGTGGCCTATAACAAAGGCACAGGAGAGGAAGATGGAGGTAGCGGAGATGAGGATGTTGAGATGGATGAGTGGTGTGACAAAGAAGGACAGGATAAGGAATGACTACATCAGAGGGACGGTTAAGGTGGGATCAATTGGCAAGAAGATACAAGAAAGTAGGCTGAGGTGGTTCAGACATGTAGAGAGGAAGGGTGAGGAGTATGTTGGTAAACGAGTGGAGTATATGGAGTTGGAGGGAAGGAGGAAAAGAGGCAGGCCCAAGCTCAGGTGGAGGGATAAGGTGATAGAGGATCTTAGGGAAAAAGGATGGAGTCCGAAGGACGCCCTGGACCGCAGAACTTGGAAGAGGAAGTTAAAGATCGGTGCGTCGACCCCGTTTAACATGGGATAAGGCATAGTGAAAGAAGAATTACAAATAATGAACATTCTTTGTGCATAATGTGCTTATATGTATAATGTACTGAGATTTTCCAAATATAAATACAAAATCTTGAAATAATTTTTAATAATAAAAAATATTGATATTCTTCCTCACGCATTACAGCTTTGATATACTATTAGAGGTTTTTTTTTTTTTTTTTTTTTTTTTTGCAAGGGGGATAGGATACGCTTGATTAGAAGCCAAAAAAATCTAAACCTAATTTTAAATTAATTATTATTTTTATTCTGTTTCTAACTAAATCATCTTCATGCAATTATAAATTTAACTAACTTTAAGCTCACCAGATGGCAGTGCTATACAGTTTCAGTTTTATTTAGGGATTAATTCTTTGTAATGCTCTGCAACACTGCTAAGCTGCTTATTTATTATTTATTTTATTTTATTTATTTTAGTTTTTTGTTCAAAATTCATTTTGAATGCCCAAGAAGGTTTTTCTATTTCTCAATCTTGCCGTATGAGTATTTCAGAATAAAGAAGGGTCAATGCAGATTTAAGACGTTTGTCGCCGACCACAGCATAATATACAATATGTCATGCTGTGCTTCTAAGCCCAAACACATTTGTGTTTTAATAATTTTTTAATAAGTATAAATATTTCAAGGAACTAGTTCAGTGAAAACGTTTTTTTTTTTTTTTTTTTTGGTTCTCGTCTTTAATAAACAAAATAAATAATTTTTGTTTTGAAGTTATGCTCTGTGTTCCCATGGTAACAGTATACGTTTTGTTTACGTACACCAGATGGAGGAACAATCTCTGTTTCCGATGTCAGACGAGTAAAATGAATTTATGTTATTTTCGTAATAGCATTAGATTATTCTTGCGTGTACTAAACGAAGAGTGTATTTTATATATCGTCAATATATGTGTTACCAAAGGGACAATATTTGGGCATGCTGAAGTACTGAAGTTTTTATATAATGTTTTTATATAATGTACTCTTTTCTAAGCAAATTTTCTTAGTAGATGGTCAAGAAATGGAGGAAAATAAAATGAAGACAGGAGACTCTAAAATGTCTTAAAAGAAGAAAAAAGAGAAGAAAATTATGAGAATTATAGAACTAATTCCTTCTACCTGAAAACGAGGATGCCAGAAACAGACAAAAAAAAAACCATATGTAAAATATATGTGAAAGTAAACTTGATTGAAATTAAGTGTAGTTCGTAATGAAGATTTAAAAAAAAAAAAGGAAATCCCCTAGCTTATAGTGTTCTTTATATGTCCCCTTTCAATCTCCAATGGGGAGGAGTGTGCAAAAGAAAGGGAACAAACACTTCTACTGTTTCGTTTTCCAGATCAACGGCACACTTTCTTTGACCGGTCAAAAACCCAGAATATAATTCTGTCACCCCTTTTGCATCCAATGGCCTCCTTTTTGCGATGTGGGGTTGTTGACCCACGTCCCAAATCGGGTAAGGACTGAAAGTGCTAAGAGATTATGGAAAAATTGTTCCATTTTTCAAACACTAGATGAGGAGTAGTGTGTGTGTGTGTGTGTGTGTGTGTGTGTGTGTGTGTGTGTGTGTGTGTGTGTGTGTGTGTGTGTGTGTGTGTGTGTGTGTGTGTGTGTGTGTGTGTGTGTGCGCATGCGATCGCTTACGTTCGTCCTATGCATATTGTGACATCGTTCAATCGGTAGCTCTCGTTGGCTCAACTGGGAAAAGCCACTGCTCTACTCTAAAAGCTGTAAAATTAGACAAGTTGGACATGTTTGTATAAGCATGCTATAAACAAGTTTATTTTTCTTTTCCTTTACCCATACTATACGGTCGAGATTTCCTGATTTGAGATTGGTTTATAGGATGTTTATAATTGGCATTTATTGGGTTTTTAATCTCCCCCATAAACTCTAATATAAGAAATTATTAGCATTTTGGAATGATCTAATGGCTTTCTACTCGTTTGCCCATTATTATAGTCAAAGTGGATTATTAGACCACGTACCTTTCATGATGTTAGATGAAGAACTGTTACCCTGAAAAACTAAGATTCAAAAGCGATAGATTATTCTGGGAGTGTTATACGGAGCATCTCCCTATGTTTTTTTTAGCATTTTCCTAACCTGGACAACTATGGATGTAAAAACACTTCCTAGCATCTGGCAGACAGTAACTCTGAGTGAGTTAAGCAAAAAAAAAAAAAAAACTGCCATTTTTTGACAGTGTCCAAAGGGCAAAATTAAACCTAACGATGTTGAAAATGTTTTTTTCACAAATTTAAAAAAAAATAATTTGAATCAAATTTAGCACATTTTGACCATAATAAATTCTCATAAGATTCCCTGCTGCATTTTTTTTTTTTTTGAGATGGACTGAGTCCTTGACTCTATCTCTTCATCTGATTGAAGAAAACGTGCGGATCGTGTGTTATTTAGCTGTAGGCTTTGGTCATGGCTGGATAGCGGCAATAGCCGAGCCTCAGTTAAAGTTTCATTGGCTACAGCATTGTCATCCGTTACCCTGGTATGTCTATCTCTCCCGGCCCTGCTGTAATTTTAACGATTAACATTTCTGATAGGGAAACAGTGACTGGAAATATTTGAGCGGGCTTGAATATTAAATATCAGAATTGTAGTTTAAGATGGCTTTTGGTCTTTTATGTTTGAAGTAATTGCAGCTAGTTGAACCAGCCTGTTGGGGTGTTCAGATGCTTTTGAAAAGAACGGACGTTCTTGTTATAGTTTTGCAGGAAAGTGTAAATATAGGGGACATCTGTGTCTCGATGGAGTTGCACATTTCTTATGAACCGTGGAGCGTTTAGGATCATTCGTAGACATTTATCTTGCACTCATTGTAACTTGAGAATATTAGTATCCGCGGTATGGCTCCAAGCCGGATAAGTGTAAGTGAGTATAGGACGAACCATCAGTTTGTAGATAAGCAGTTTGATTCTGGTGTTTAGTCTACTGTTCCTGTTGATTAGTGGATAGAGTTGAGCAATGGCTTTTGATGCCTTTACGCAGAGAGCCTTGATATCGCAGCTGAAAGTTAGCCTTCTGTCCAGTAGTACACCAAAGTATTTTGCTTCTGTTTGCCACGGGATTTTTGTGTTAACTAGGAAGATGTCCCCTTTAGGAAGCATCGGTCTTCTGGTGAATAGCATGGCTACGCCTTTTTGGGGACTCACTTGCAGTCTCCATTTGGAGAACCATTTTTCGATCAGTAATAGGTTTTCTTGTAGTTTTTTTTTGATGGCAAGATGCGGCTGTAGAGATCTGGCTAATATTGCTGTATCATCCGCGTAGAGGACCATGATAGATGACAATGGATTGTGCGGGATATCACACATGTATATGGAAAACAGAATCGGTGCTAGTAAGGATCCTTCTGGGACTCCAGCCAAGACACGTTTCTGTGCCGAAACCGCACCACTGATCTTGATTTGCATGTGCCTGTCAAAAAGGTATGATTTAATTAGGTGAACCATTTCCAATGGTATTCCAGTTGAGATCAGTTTATGCAGTAATCCGAAATGCCAAATTTTATCAAATGCACTGGCTGTGTCAAGGAAAACATCCCCAGTGCATTGATGCCAATTGTATCCAATTGAGATGTATTCGACTAGTCTATGTATCTGTTGTGTGGTACTATGGAATTGACGGAACCCAAACTGCTCTTTAGGAAGAATGTTTAACTTGTATACGGAGGCTTGGAGTCTGGTAAGAATAACTTTCTCTGCAATTTTATCCAAATTTGAGATTAGGCTGATTGGGCGATAATTTTGAGACAGGTGCTGATCTTTTCCTGTCTTATGAATTGGAATTATATGTGCCACCTTCCAACAGGAAGGGAAATGTTTGAAACTGAGGATGGAATTAATTATGTTGGTCAGATGTACAATAGCTATACGAGGCAGCAGCTTTATCACCTTGTTGGAGATGCTGTCAAGTCCAGGAGCCTTTTTATTATTTTTTATTTCTTGATTATATCATATATTTCTGCTGGTAATCGGGGTGCAGTTTGATTGGAGCAGGTTACAGAAGATTTTAATGAACGTCTGACATGTCGATAGATCACGTAGATGTGATTGCAGTCTAGATGTTCATATGAGAGTTTACATTGCTGGTCTAAGTTTTCTGCTATTGCTTCGGCTTTTTCTGCATCAGTGTAGATGAGGCCTAGATCTGTTTGGAGAGGAGGAAGAGATTTGTTTTTGTTTTTGAGCTTTCTGAATACATTCCAAATAGAGTGATTGTCAGGAGAAATAGAAGTCAATCTTTCTTCCGAAAGTTGACTTCTATGTGCTTTAAAGGCATTCTCACTGCAGAATTGAGCCTATTCAGGATTCGTTTGTCTTGTGGTGCGCGGGTATTGTGAAACTTTTTTCTAGCTTTATTTTTCTCCTTGATCAGGTTCATGATATCTTCTGGCAAGTGGTTGGGCCTGAGGGCAGTTATGGAAGTAGTGACTGTTGTAAAGGCTGTGTTAATTTGTTGAGTCAGATCTTTAACAGCTGTTTCAATTTCTTCTTTGGATTTTATAAGCAGAACAGGACTAATATATTTCCGTACTTTGGTCAACCTTTCTGAATGATATGAATTCAGAAAGGAATTCCTATCATTCCTTTGATATGAAAGAGTGTGCATGTGTGTGTGGGGGAGGACGGTTTTTCTTGATTTCCCAACTGTAGCAGTATTGGATTGTGATCCGATGAAAGATAATTTAGTGTCATTAAAAGTGTACTGGAGTCTCACATTCTGCAGTATAATTACGTCCACGACATCAGCTGTGCCATACGTATTATGATGGGTAGGTTCAGTGGTACATGCCACAACCGCGTTGTTGGATCCTGTACAGTTAGCAAGTATGTAGCCGTTTCTATTGATGACAGGCTCTCTGATCCCCAAGATGGCGTCCAAATCCGAGGAGGGTAATGATTTTAATGGAGGATTGTATGCTGCATAGATTTTTAGTCTACCAGTCGAGTTCGTGAGAACCTCTACACCTATAACCTCTAGATTAGTGGTAGGTGGGATATTTACAGAGCGATGACTAATGTAATTCTTGATTAAAACGGCAGTGCCGCCGCCTCTGTGGGTCAGCCTGTCAGTTCTGTAGAGATGATATTCCCTGATTTTGAGTTTGTCCGATGATCTCATATGCGTTTCACTTATCAAAACTACATCTGGCTGATGTCTTTGGGTGAACTCTTGAAGCTCCAAGACTTTATTTCTGAGAACGTTCGTGTCCACGCGATAATCTGCATTGAGCCTGGATTTAGTTTATTCCTGTTAATGAGTGAGCACATTGAGGATGGTTTGTGTACCCTTTAGGAATCTTTTAGTAGAGGATGGTGTAGGGTTTGATCTGCTGAAGTCTAGTAGCATATTTGTCAGAGAAGAGGTGATGGTAGCTGTAAGGTTTTTGTGTGTGGTACTAGCTGATTCCGTTCAGGAGTTATCTGTTTAGAAGGGAATGCATCCGCATATGTCCTTGTCTGTCATTACTGAGTTGTTCTTCTAAAGGCCTCTGACAGCAGCAGATGGGCTGCTGACAATTTTTGTTGGTCTTTGAGGGGCTGAGAAGCTGAGGCCTCTGGCGTGGATCTACTTGGGGAAGGAAGAGTGTCTGTCTGTCTCTGATCTTCTATTTTTTGGGTTTTGAATGCACCTTCCCCCTGTAGTTGGCACATTTAGCTAGGGTGGTTTTCGGCTTTGTACAGGTATTGGTTGGGTGGCTGTCCCCACATTTTAGACATTTAAACTCAGTCTTACACATTTTCTGGGCGTGGCCAAATTTTTGACATCTGTGGCACTGACCTGTTGAAGCCCTTTTTCTTAAGGATTCTGGGCTGATTTTCAGTCAACAGATGGACATCAGGTCATATATGTTTGTAAGCTTGATTGATCTCAACTAATACTAGTGGCATCGGAGTCTTGTCTTTTTTGGTCATTCTGCTGACCTTGATGGGTGGTAGGTCCTAATGGTGTAGATCAGCAGCCACTTCTGTGGACACGTCTTCAGACACTCCTCTGAGCACCACCTTCAGATTTTTCTCTGAGTCAAGTGAGAAGGTGTGATACTGAATGTCTCTGGCATTCATTTCTTCTGTGAGTTTTCGATAGTCCATCACTGTTGTGGGCTGAATCTTGATGCCGTCGGTGACATTTTTTGCGTAGTTATGAGAGATGCGTAGATTGAACATGGTAGAAACATCCATCTTTGTTTTTCGCGCAGTATAATCGGAGATATCTTTTCTCTAAAGAGCCTGTGTAGCTCAGTAGAAGTGGCGTTTGCACTCTACAGCGCTTGACCGCACGAAGAAAGGATGGTGGTTCAAATCTAGTCGCCGACTAGAGGAACTTTTTCTAAGCTTTTTTCGGCCGGTTCCCGAGTTAGTCGATCTCTGGCACAGGCTAGCGGGTTTTTTCTCCCGGAAACTCGGGTTTTTCGTCCCGTAAACTCAAGAAAATCGACCGTAGAACCCACACTATTTTCAGACATTAAAAATATTGTGTTAGGGTTAGGGACCACGAGATTGCGGCACTAGCTTGCCGCCTTCTTCACTGCGCACCGATGAATCAGTGATAGCCTTGGGTCAGCTATCTCTGATTGGCTACCAGTGGAGATTGAACTGCCCATTCAATCTCCAAAAGTTAGATAGGGTAAACGGCCCCGCCTACTCTCTAAACCGACCAACATAGGCGTTAGCTGATCTTTTCTCTAATAGAGGCAGAGGAGTCCGAAACGGGACCATCTTCTTCCATTCCATCCTCTTTTGGTGGCTCAGATGACCTGGGTTTGCACTTCTTGCACGCGCGTACCTCCATGGAGGGGGCGGAGATCTCCAAGTCCCGCCTCTCATCTTCTGGAGCATTGTCGTCGTACTCGTTGTCATCCTCCGACATAGAGTATAAATTAAGTTCAATTTTTTTGAGAATCTTTTTCAGTATATTTATGGCTAGTCCTCTGTCCAGTGACTCACCAGGGCGTCAGCGTCAACCTGACTTATACCGAGAAAACGAGATGCAAAATCACTATTTAAGAGCACGGGTCTTTGAGTCTGCGTAGATGTCTCGTAGACCCAATCAATGGTCTACCCACAAAGAGAATCTCGCAGCCGCAAAATACTATCAGCAAAACCAAGCGTTGGAAAAACGTGCGAAGTAGAAGCAATTTTTAGTTTTATAGTACCCTAATAAAATGGGAAAAGGAGTGTCAAGGACTCACTTGGCCTCAGAGTGAAACCCACCTCCCTAAAATACCATACATCCACCACTGGTCCTCATAGCGGGTGGGGCATACGCGTATTTTTCATGCAGAGGGAGAGACAGTAGGTTTCAAACTGTGTTAACTCCAGTGCAATGTGTGTTCACCGAAAAACTTCCTATAAAATTCAGTCAGGTCCGATCACATCAAAAGTCAATAGCAAAAAATCAATATCAATCATCAATCTCTATTGAATTCCCCTGCATCAATTTTTTGACTTTTGACATTAATGGCTTTAGGGATGAAGCAAAATGCTTTTCATATTCCCCACTATCTGTTACGGCTACAGTGAGGGTAAAATTTTATGAGCAGTTTGCTCGACCTGAATGGGCATGGAGATTATGCATCGCTGCAGGAAAATGGTTTTTGGTCTTTTATGTCTAAATATATCCGTTCCATCGTAGGCTACAGCTTGCTGAACTAGATAGTTGGGGTGTGTGGACGTTTTTAGGAAAACCTTTGTTGCTAAAAATTGTAGGAAAGAGAAGAGATAAGGAATATTTTTTCCTCGATGAAGTTGATTGTTTCTGATCAACCATGGGGCGTTTAGAATCATTCGAGGGCACTAATTTTGTACACGTTGCAGTTTGAGAATATTGGTATTGGAGGTGTGGCTCCAGGCTGGAGAAGCACAAGTGACAAATCATCAGCTTGTATAAAAGCAATTTGATTCTGATGTTTAGCTTGCTGTTTCTGTTAATTAGGAGTAATCTGGGCCATGGCTTTAGATGCATTTGCACACGTAGTCTTGGTTAAAAGTAAATTTTTGTCGAGCACGACACCAAGGTATTTTGTTTTTGTCTGCCAGGGAATTTTAGTATTGAATAACAAGACGTCTCCTGCAGGAGATATCGATCTTTTCGTGAAGAGAATGGCTGAGCTCTTTTGGGGATTTACTTCTAGTCTCCATTTGGAGAACCATTTCTCTAACTTTAGAAGGTTTTTGAAGCTTTTTTAGTAACAAGGTGTGGCCGAAGAGATCTGGCTATTATCGCTGTATCATCCGCATATAGGGCCATGAATAGATGGCATTGGATTGTGCGGAATGTCTGACATGTATATAAATAATAGCCACAGAGCCAGCAGGAATCCCTGCGGTACTCCGACCAAGATATGGCGCTGGGATGAGGTAGTACTATTGATTTTGACGTACATTCTTCTATTCTGTAGATGTAATCTAACAAGATGTACCATTTTCAGTGAAATACCGGCTGAGTTAAGTTTATGTAGCAATCCGAAGTGCATATTTTGTCAAATGCTTTGGATAGATCAAGAAAAACAGCTCCAGTGTATTGACGCCAGTTGTAGCTGGTGGTAATATATTCAACTATTCTGAGGATTTGCTGGGTAGCACTGTGGTGTTGCCAAAAACCGAATTGCTCTTTAGGAAGGATGTTTAATTCATTTACTGAAGCTTGAATTCGTGAGAGAATGACCTTCTCTGCAATCTTACCCAAGTTGTTGGAGATGAGGCTGATAAGACGATAATTGTGAGGCCTTGCTTATGAATTGGGATTACTTCAGCCTGTTTCCAGATGGGAAGAAAATAGTGAAACCTTAAGATTGAATTTATTATTATGGTCAGGTGCACTACAGCTTTTCGGGGCAGCAACTTGATCACCCTGTTTGAGATGCCATCTGGACAAGAAGCTTTTTTGTTCTTTAAATTTTTTAATAATATCATATATTTCAGCAGGTGATGTGGGTGCAATATGTTCAGCACTAGTATCAGAGTTTTAATGAGTGTCTGACCAGTCTGTGAATTTTATACAAGTGATCGAAATCTAAGTTTTCATATGAAGGTTTGCATTGCTCTTTTAAATTTTTTGCTATGGCTTCTGCCTTTTCTACGTCTGTGTGAACAAGGCCCTAGTCAGAAAGTATAGGGTAAAGGAATCTGCCTTTATTTCTGATATTTCTCAGTAGTCCCCAGATAGAGTGATAAGTAGATGAGATAGAGGCTAAGTTTTCTTCCCATAATTAGTCTTTGTGAGCTTTGAGTGCATCTTTCACTGCTCCATTTAGTCTATTAAGAACTGTTTTGTCTTGTGGCTCGAGACTGTTATGAAATCTTTTCCTTGTTCTGTTTTTTCCCTCTGGTCAAGTTCATAATGTCTTCGGGCAGACTACCAGACTTCGGGACAGATCTATAGGAGTGGCTGCCATTATAGCGGAGTTAATTTGTTGGGTGAGGCTTGTGACTGCCGTTTCGACATCTATAGAATTTATATGAGGAACAGGTCAAATATAATCCCGGAGTACTTTTGACAATCTTTCTCATGATATAAATGAGTGAGAGGGAGGAGAAGACAGGTATTCTTGTTCTCCCAGTTGTAGCAGAATCGGGTTATGATCAGATGACAACTCGTTCAATGATTTTAGGCTGTACTGAAGTTTAATATCTTGCACGATAGCTATATCCAGGATGTCAGCAGTGCCGAACGTACTAAGATGAGTTAGTTCGGTGGGGCCTGCCACAACAGCATGGCTTGATCCTATGTCGTTGGAAAGGATGCAGCCATTCTTGTTGGTGGTTCTACAATTACAGGCAGGGTGCTTGGAGTTTAAGTCTCCGGAAATAATGATGGACTCTGTAATGCCTAAGATGGTATTTAAATCAGAATGCAATAGAATTTTTAAGGGTGGGTTGTAAGCTGAGTAGATTTTCAGTCTGCCAGCCGAACTAGTGAATACTTCCACAGGCGTGGAAGTATTCACTAGTTCCTCAAAGTTAGTGGTTTTAGGGTTGTTTACAGAATGGTGTTTCATATAATTTTTAATGAAGATGGCAGTGCTGCCACATCTATAGTTTAACCTGTCAGTTCTCTATAGGAGATAACTCCCTATTTAGGGCTGTCAGAGGGTTTTAGATGTATTTCGCTAATTAGAATAACATCTGGTTGGTATCTCTGGGTAAAATCTTGGAGCTCCAGAATTTTGTTTTTGAGGCCATTTGCATTCCATGCAACTATCTGAAGAGTGGTTGGAATTAGTTTATTTCTATTCATCTATAAGTGCTGTGAGGATGGGGCCTGTGTTTCGAGTAGGAATCTTTTAGTGGAGGTTGCCGAAGAGCTTGATAGGCTGAAATCTTGTAGCATGTTTGTTAGAGGCAGTAATAACAGCCCTCAGGTTTGTAGGTGCTTTTGGTTGATTCTGTCCTGGTGTTGACTTGTTTCTACGGGTAACATCTGCATAGCTTTTTTTTTTTTGCCTTTGGCACCCTCTTTCTTTGAAGACCGTGGCCGCCGAGCCTCTGGCTTTGGTGCAAGGGTCTCTGGTATTCTTGTACTAGAGAAGGAGGACTGTGTAGCTGTCTCCAACCGTCTGTTCTTCGGGTGCTGAGTACATCCTTTGTAGTTGTCAGGGTGAGAGCCACCGCAGTTGGACCATTTAGTGGAGTTGGTTTTGTACAGATATTGGTTGGGTGGCTCTTCTCACATTTCAGACATTTAAACTCAGATTTACACAGTTTCTGGGCTTAGCCAAACTTTTGACACCTGTGGCATTACCCAGAAGATGCCCTTCTCCGGAGTGGGTGGGCTGGTGTGATGATAAGCCCCAGATTGATTTTAAGTTGTAAATATTTTTGTAAATGTTATGGATCTCTACAAGGACTAACGGCATGGAAGTCTTGTCAGATCTATGCATTCTGCTGACCTTAATAGGAGGCAGATCCTGTAAGTTAAGATCAGCAGCTATCTCTTCTGGATCAATGTCTGCACAGACGCCACGGAAGACCACTTTTAAATTTTTTTCTGAACTGAGTGAGAAAGTATGGTACTGAATCCCTCTGACATCCATTTCCTTTGTTAATTTTCTGTAATCTGTCACCTTGGTGGGTTGTGTCTTGATACCCTCATCCACATTTTTGGCCTTTGTGTAATCAATTTGTAAACTGGGCATTGTAGATCTTAGAGCTGACCATCTGTGTTTTTCTCTTAGTATGATCGGAGGCACTTTTTCTTTGGGAGAAGTAGTGGAGTCCGAAACTGGATCAACTTGTTCCATTTCTTTATCTTTTGGTGGTTCTACGGTTGTTTTGCGCTTCTTGCGTGCGCGGACCTCTTCAAAATCTGAAGGAGTAGAGATCACCTAGTCCAACTTTCTTCCATTTTAGCGGCGTCATCACATGTGACGTTTGCAGGCGGAAACGTATCATAAAATTTCACCTTTCCCGGCCAGTTGTTATTAAGCAGCTCGCCAAGTCTGATGAATTCACGATATACTAACTCAAATATCGTCTCATCTATTTGTTTTTCCATGCCTATCAATGTGATGTATCAGAAGCTCAGGGGAAAAAAAAACCGCTTACCGTGCAGTTTTAGCCTGGCCTGCACTTCTGTAAAACTGCGAATTTTTTGGATAAAAGCACTGGCATAAAATGGCGAGATCTTCAGAACACATGTACAACAAGTATCACTTACAAAAGTCTTCCAGAATTCACCTCAATCAAACTAATGTAATCTTGAAACCCTGCTGCAATTTAACGCATAACGATACTGACTTGATGGGTGAAGCATAAATGCTTTTCATATTCCCCTTTGTCTGAGAAGGAAAGTTCTTTGAGTGGAGAATTATTGAGCTTTAAGCTCGCCCTGAAAGGGCAGTGAGATTAGCTGTGTTTGGCTGAGCATAGAATTGACTTGGGTCTTTTGTATTTGAGAAATCTGCTTCATTGTAGTCTGAAGCTTGCTTGATCAGCGGGTTCGGATGAATATTTGTCTTGATGAATAACTTTTCTGCTAGGTCATGAAGGAGGGATGTGATGTAGGGAATGTTGATTTTTCTGTGAATCTGGGAGTTTCTGATAAACCACGGGGCATCCAAACTCGTTTTCAAAACATTTGTTCTGTATTCTTTGTAGCTTTTGAATATTTGTGTTCGAGGTATGACTCCATGCAGGAGATGCATAAGTGATGACTGCGCGTATTACCCCTGTATATGAGTAATTTGTTCTAAGTGTCCAGTTTACATTTTCTATTGATCATGGGGTAGAGCTGCGCAATTACTTTGGATGTCTTTGAACTTATGTGTTTTATATGACTGGTGAATTGTAGTTTTTTGTCGAGCATTACACCGAGATATTTGACTGTATTCTGCCGTGGGATCTTAACTCCTAGTAAATGTATATCTTCCTTGATCTGAGGCTTCTTTCTAGTGAACAGTAGGGCTGAACTCTTCTGTGGATTTGATTGAATCCTACAGTCCATCAACCATTTCTCTAGTATTTTGGAGTCTTTCGATGGCTAGTTTGGGGCTGAGAGATCTTGCTAATAATGCAGTATCATCTGTATAATGCAGTGATTGTTGAGCTTGGGTTTTGAGGGATTTCAGCTATATAGATAGAAAACAGCAAGGGACCAGGAGTGAGCCCTGCGGCACACCCGCCAGGACCTTGCGTCTGGTTGACATAATTTCATTTATTTTGACTTGCATAAATCTGTCTTTGAGGTATGAGTGAATTATTTTAACTAGATTTGTAGGCATATTGAATGTGATGAGCTTGTAGAGAAGACCCTGATGAAGACCACACCTTATCAAAAGCCTTTGCAGCATCTATAAAGACCGCAGCTGTATGGAGGTTTCGGTTGAAGCCTTCGGAGATGAATTCGATCAGCCTGTGGATCTGTTGAACGGTGGTGTGACTTTTTTTCTAAATCCAAACTGCTCATTAGGAATTATATCTAGTTTATCCGTTTCTGATTGAAGCCTTGTAAGGATTACTTTTTCTGCGATCTTTCCAAGGCTGGCCAGAAGACTGATAGGTCTGTAGCTTTCATGGAGCGGGGAGATTTTTCCAATCTTTTTAATTGGCGTGATATCCGCTATCTTCCATGTTAAGGGAAAGAATTTGAGTCTGAGGATGGTATTCATTATGTTGAGTAGGTGTACAATGGCTTTTCTGGGGAGTAGTTTGATTATTTTGTTTGTGATGCCATCTGAATCTGGAGCCTTATTGTTGTTCAGATGGGTTAACGTATTTATAACTTCTGTTGGAGAAGTGGGTGTGACAGGTTCTAGGTCATCCTTTTGTTGTGTTTTGGCCTGCCTGACTTGGCAGTGAATCTTGTAGATAAGACTGATGTTCAAATTTTCACAAGAGGAGCTGCATTGAGTTTCCAAACTGTCTACCAGAGCCTCTGCCTTTTCCTTGTCAGTATGGGCTATTCCTTTCTTGGTCTGAATTGGGGGTAAAAGTTACCTTTTAGTGCGGAAGGTTCTCAGGAACTTCCAAATGGAGTTGTCCTCTGGGTTTAGTTTCGTTAGCTTGGATTCCCAGTCTCGGTTTCGATGTTTTTGGAGAGCTTCACGGACTTGTCTGTTTAATTTATTCAGATTTGTTTTATCTTGCGGGGCTCTTGTGTTATGGTACCTCTTTCTGGTTTTGTTTTTCAGTCTGATTAAATCCATGATTTCCTCGGGGATCCGACCACTAGGATGAAAGACTGTAGTTTGGGTAAATGACTTTATTGCTTTTTTGATTTGACTGGTAGGGTTGTTTACAGCAAAGTCTATCTCCTCTTTAGTGTGAATAGTAGGGACTGGGCCAATGTGGGCAGGGAGAATTCTGGAGAGCTTCTCCCAAGATATGAAAGAGTAGGGAGGGGAGAATTGCTCTTGTATACCGAGTTTAAGCAGAATAGGGTTGTGATCGGACGAAAGTTCATTTAATGTTTCCAGCTGATATCGGTATCTGATGTTTTTGAGGATGACTATGTCAAGTACATCTGAGCTTCCAGCTTAGCTGTGATGGGTGGGCTCTGTGGGTCCGGCTACAACAATAGAATTTTGTATTGAGTAATGGTTTAGAGTTGGACCTTTTTCGTTGATTGTGGAGCTATACCAGGCTGTATGTTTGGCATTAAAGTCACCAGCCATGATGATGGAGTCTATGAAGCCAAGAATGGTGTCCAAGTCAGATACCAGTAATGGAATGCTGGGTGGATTATATACAGCATAGATTTTGATACTGCCAGCATTGTTGGTATGAATTTCAACTGATGGTATAAACTTTAATACTGATGTTAGATTTGAGTTTATTTGATCATGGGATAGAGCAGCCTTTGTTCGTGCTGCCTCTGGATAAGTTTTGGGCATTGTTTTCTTTCCTGAGTTGTCAAGCTGGAGATAATTTGGACTGGGGTGCGACCTGCATGGCTGTCTTGAGCATTGCTGAAATGTGTTGGAAGGGTAGTTTTTGCTGACCCTCAGTTCTTTGGGTGTGTAATGCATCCCTTGTAGTTGGCAGGGTGAGGTCCTCCACAGTTGGTGCATTTAGCTAGTGTGGATCTTGGCTTGGTACACATGACTGTCTGGTGCCTCGCCGCATTTCAAACACCTGTAATTTGCCTTGCAAAGTTTTGGGGCATGGCCAAAACTTTGTCACCTATGGCACTGCCCAGCTGACGACTTTTTCCTTAGTGGCTCAGTGGAAATTCTGAAGCCACAGATCGCAGTCAGTTCGTATATCTCTTTCAGTGCCTTGTCAATTTCTATGAGCACCAGTGGCATTAGCCGTTTATCTGACCTGAGCATCCTGCTCACTTTTACTAGTGTTAGGCCCGAATCATAAGGTCAGCAGTGATTTCTTCAGAGGTGACACCTTCGTACAAGCTTGCGTATTATCAGTTTCAGTACCTCTAGGGACTGCTCCTTATTAAGGATCTGGATCTGGTCTTTGATGTTTGATGTTTTCCATAGCAAAGTGGCGATTTCCTGCCAGCAGAAATTGTTTGATAGCAGTATAAATAATCCCGCAGGGCTAGGGGTTGCCAGCAAAGTATCCTGTAGACCTAGATGGACAACTTGCAATATGTAATCCCGCAGGGCTTGGGGCCTGCCAGCAAAAGTCCTGTAGACTGAATTAGTCTACTAGCTAAATTTAGTCATGTTGCGACCTACTAATTGGGGAAAGGAGTATCAGTATCTCACTTGGCCACCATTTGGAAACCTACCTCCCTATAAAACCTTAAATCCGCCACTGGTCCTCATTGCGGGTGGGACCTGCCGGCCATTTAACCTCTTGCACGTTTTGTGCAGACAGGGACAGTAGGAATCAAACTGTGTCAGAGCCAGTGCAATGTGATATTACCGAGAAACCTTGTATGCAGTGTATCAAGCTCAGTCTAAAATAATACGTCCGTTCTCATCAAAAGTCAAAAGCAGAATCTATGTGCTGCAATTTGCAGGACGCAGGACATATATGGCACAGAAGGTAAAGCTTGACGCATTTTATATTCCCTGTTGTCTGTTTCTCGGGAGCAGTGATGGGAGAGATTTGTGAGCTATTTTAGCTCGCCCTGAGTGGGCAGAAGTGGTTACACGTCGTTGAGTGTTAGGATGGCTTTCGGTTTTTTATGTTTCCAGTGGTCATTACCGTCATCGTTTCCGGCTTGTTGTATTAGTTGATTTTAATCCGTAGATGTCTTCGTAATGAATTTCTCGGCTAGGGAGCGTAGTAGTGGAGAGATGTAGGGGATATTTATGTCCCGGTGGATCGGGGCGTTCTTGATGAACCACGGGGCGTCCAGGATCATTCACAGGCACTTGTTCTGTAGTCTTTGTAGCTTGAGGATGTTTGTTTTGGAGGTATGGCTCCAGGATGGGGAGGGCATATATTATTGCGGGACGGAACACTGTCTCGTAGAGTAGAATTTTGTTTCTTGAGCTTAGTTTGCTGTGTCTGTTGATCAAGGGTACAGCTGGGAGATAACTTTTGAAGCTTTGGTGCATGTGCTCTTGATGTGGCTGTTGAAGCATAATCGTTTTCGAGAAGTATTCCGAGGTATTTTGCTTCAGTTTTCCAGGGAATTTTAGAGTTGAACAGGGTGATGTCTCCTTTGGGGGATGCTCGTCTTCTTGTAAAGATATCGTTGTGCTTTTCTGGGGATCTAATTGTAGTCGCCAGTCTGTAAACCATTTTTCTAGATTCTGGATGGTGTCTTGTAGTTTTTTGGTTACGAGACGTGGTTGGCGGGATGTGGCTAGTATAGCCGTGTCATCTGCATAAAGGGCGATGGTGGATGTGAGAGGATTTTGAGGGATATCTGCCATATAGATGTTGAACAGGATCGGGGCTAGCAGTGATCCTTGAGGAACTCCAGCGAGGATTTTCCGTTGAGTTGATACTGTTTCATTGATTTTGACTTGCATCCTCCTGTTTGAGAGGTAAGATTTAATCAGGTGTACCATGTTGAGTGGAAGGTTTGCAATGATAAGTTTGTAGAGGAGGCCTTGATGCCAGATCTTATCGACGGCCTTTGCGATGTCTAGGAAGACGGCTCCGGTGTGCTGATTCCAATTAAATCCTGTGGTGATGTATTCTACCAGTGTATGGATCTGTTGAGTGGTGCTGTGTTTTTGACGGAAGCCAAATTGTTCTTGTGGAATGATATTTAGTTGGTTGACATGATCTTGGAGTCTGATGAGGATGATTTTCTCTGCTATTTTTCCTAAATTGGATAGCAGGCTGATGGGACAGTAATTTTCAGGTAGGTGTGGGTCTTTTCCTGGTTTGAATTTGGATGATGTCAGCTATTTTCCATGACTGGGGGAAGTGCTGCCATTTGAGGATGGAGTTCATGATGTTTGCCAGATGTGCTATGGCTTTGCGTGGTAGTGCCTTGATGATTTTGTTAGTGATGCCGTCGGGACCTGGGGCTTTTTTGATCTTGAGGTGGTTGATGATGCCGATTATTTCGGTAGGTGAGGTAGGCATTATAGGGCTTATATTGACATCGGGACGATTTACTGTGAACCTGACTTTATGATGGATCTTGTATACATTGCTGATGTTTAGGTTCTCATATGCAGGACTGCATTGTTTCTCTTGGTTTCTTGCTATGGCTTCGGCTTTGTCAGCGTCTGTGTATGCAAGGTGCTGTTCTGCTTGGAGAGTGGGAGGGGGAGGGATTTGCACTTGATCATGAGGTTGTTTAGGAATTTTCCATATGGAATGATCTGCTGTGGAGATGGAGGTGAGCTTGTTGTCCCATTGTTGATTCCTGTGGTTCTGGAGAGCTTTTCCGACAGATTTGTTTAGTCTGTTGAGGGCTGTTTTGTCCTGGGGAGCACGAGTGTTGTGATATCTTTTTCTTTGTCTGTTTTTTTCCCTTATTAAGTCCATGATTTCTTCCGGGAGACGATTTTGTCTGTGGGTAATCATAGTTAGTGGCTGCTGTTTTGGCTTTATTGATTTGATTGGTGAGGTTCTTTGTTGCTGTCTATTTCTTGGCTTTTATATGGGGAACTAGACCAATGAGTTCTGGTAGCACTTTCCTAAGTTTCTCCCAGACAATGGGGGGTTTTTTTTGGGGGGAAGTGACTGGTCTTTGTTCCCTACATGAAGTGGGATTGGGTTGTGATCTGATGATAATTCGTTCAGTGCTTGAATGCTGTGCTGGTATTTGATGTTGTGTAGGATGGCGATGTCTAGGATGTCAGCTGTGCCAGTTGGGCTATGGTGGGTTGGTTCGGTGGGTCCTGTTACGGCATCATTGTTTAATCTTGTGTAGCTGAAGAGGATACGACCATTTTTCTTTGTGGTTCTGCTGTTCCAGGAGGGATATTTGGAGTTTAAGTTTCCCAGCGACGATGATGGATTCATTTATGACCAGTACAGCATCCAATCAGAAATAGCAGCAGGGTCTTAGCCTGGGAGTTGTAGGTGGCGTAGATTTTGTCTTCCAGTTGAGTTTGTGTGGAATTCGACACCAGTGAGTTCTAGGTTAGAGGTTGGGGTGGGGGAGTGAGTATTCCATTGTGCCTGATGCAGTTCCTGATAAATATGGGTGTACCACCGCCTATGTAGTCCAGTCGGTCATTTCTATACAGTGTGTAGCCTTAGCCCCTCAGTTTTGGAAGTTCGCGCATTTGGCTGTGGGGTGGTTTTGTCTACATTTGAGGCATTTGTAGTCTGCTCTGCAGAGTTTCTGTGTGTGTCCGTATTTCTGACATATGTGGCACTGGCCCGACGAGGCTCTTTTTCTTAGTGGTTCAGTTGTGATTTTCAGACCACAGATCGTTGTTATGTTGTATATGTTCTTGTGTGTGTTGCGTATCTCTATGAGTACTAGGGGCATTAGACTCTTATCGCCTTGTAACATTCTACTGACCTTGACAGGTGGGAGATCGTGGAGGTTTTCAGTTATTTCATCGGTGCAGATGTTTTCTGTTATTCCCCTGAGTACAACTTTTAGGTTTTTCTCCGACTTCAGTGAGTAAGTATGATATTTAATATCTAACTCATTCATGGTTTTTGTGAGGTGTCTGTAGTCGCCTACTGTGGCAGACTGGATTTTAACTCCGTCGTCTACGTTTTTTTGCCCATGAATAGGCAATTTGGGGGTTTTGCATAATAGGCCCGAGGGCCGTCCGATCGTTCTTTTTCCAGTAGTACAATTGGCGGGACTTTTTCATTGCTTGGTGTGGGGAGGTCAGTGTTGGGGGTATCTTCTTCCATCCCCTCGTTTACCTGAGTCTCCGCTGTTTTACGCTTTTTTCGAGCATGGGTTTCTGTATGGTCTTTTGGGTGTGGGAGCAGAGATTATCAGGTTCATCTTCCCTTCTTCCCCTGGTGTTGAGTTGTCCCCTTCTGTGGAGTCCTCTGTTGCTGAATATAGGTTTAGAAACTCTGGCCACTCTATCTCAAATTTCTTCAACAGTTTTTTGAGGAGGTCGAGCGCCAGCTTCTTATCCAGAGATTGGACAAAGTCGCCGAGACTTAAACTGTTCGTGTTTAAAAGTATTCAAATATGCTTACCTGAGAAATATATACATATATAAAATAATTATTTGTTTTTAAAAAATCTAAACGTTAATTATATTTAATACATTTTTATTTTACTTATATTTGGTTTAGTTGAATTTAGTGCATAATATTTTACTGGGTAATCTCGCGAAAAATATCTCCAAAACCTAACACTGGAATTGCCCGTAAGGAATGTCATAATCCTACATTAACGTAAATATCCCTGCATATACGTGAAACACACATTGTGCGAAATTTGGAAAAGCATATTTGTAACCATAAGAGCAACAACTCATCCAGGTTTAAAAAAAAAAAATTCTAAAGTTACAGACACTCTACGTGCATAATTACACACAAACATAACAGGAAAGAAGCGCTGAAAACAACAAATGCGCAGAACGCAAAATTAATTTGGTTTTAGAACAAACATAGATAGCATTTACACTTAAACAGAATCCTTGAACCCTTAATTTATTGAAATCACTCTACTCGGATTGATTTATATAGTAATTGAACAAAAATTGCCGATATTTGTTAGAATAATAAATATCCTTTTATTTAATTTTTGAATTGGTTTGAGTTGATTTTCTTTCTTACTGAAGGTAGGCTGTTGAATACTTCGAGTGCTAAGTGTAGCGTTTATGCAATGTTTCTTTATATGATTCGATCAACGTATAAATAACGGAAATGTATGGGTTATTTATTGTATGATATAAACAATACCAGTATATTTATTTTTAGTCAACATTTCAATTACTTTGAGTCGAAGCTCAAGGTTTCAGTGTAGTGGGATAGATTTCTTCCAGCTAAAAATTCCATGTTGTAGAGTGGTTTAAATCCATACAAATATATTTACAAATATATATTATATGGATTATGTTTAGTCATATTTGTTTAATGGGTTGTCTGCACATTAATGCATTGATTCCTAATATGCAACTATTATCTCTAACCAGATTCAACCCCCCCTTCAATTATTTAACTACAGAATTTATACTATATTAGCTTCTCTATGTACAATATTTCGATTTGGCGTTGAACCTGAAAGTTTGCGTGAGAATGGCTTCCTGCTAATTTAAATTAATAGAAATCTTAAACAGGAATTGTATTCGACTGAAACACAAAATGAATGCCTGCCTGTATTGTATATTATAGTTATCGAATTAATCTGAAATAAATCAGGAGCACAAAATGAAAATTTTGACCACGTTAGTTGGAATAACTCGGGTTCGAATCCCGTATAGGGCTTAAGGAACAGTTATGAAGATTTTAAGATGAATGCCAGTCACACATACACACGCACACACACCGGTAGCCGGATATTTCCTGGCTGAAAGTAGTTTTTTTTTCTTAAATCCACAAAACAGACAAACCAGTCAAAGAACACACGCAACTATCAAATCTAAGTATACTGGCTTCATTAGCCTTAGCTGCTTTAGAGTAAAAAACAAGAATCGCAAGAAAGATAAACTATAATCTTGCAAAAGCAAACGAATAAAAAAATAAAAATGTACGCAGAAAATTACCGTATTTGAGGGAATCGATAAAATGCCATGATGTCAACTGGGACACACACACACACACACACACACACACACACACACACACACACACACACACACACACACACACACACACACACACACACACACACACAAATCAATATTTTCTTCATTTTGTGATTATCGTGTCCAAAGCGGTCATAAATATAAATCTCTGTTCATTAGCAGTAATGTAATTATTTTTGTAGTGATATTCACGGTTTAATAATACAATATTAATAATTCTATTAACTAACATCTTAGACTATTTTCAGCAAAGAATATTAATCTATCTAAAGCAGCAGACTTAAAAGCAAAATTATTACTGGACATTTTCATCATATGTTATCATATGTGAGTTAGCCGATCTCATACGGAGGTAGCAGGGTTTTTTCTCCCGGAAACTCGGGTTTTTCATCCCGCATACATACAAATCGGCCCTTCAGAACACACGCAATTTACAGACAAAAATTACTAGTTGTGGTGGTGTTGGAGGTGGGCGGTAGATGGCGTTGATGGAGATGATTCGTAGTAGAGGTTAGGTGTAGAGACAGTTGTGGGTGTCCTCCCGCGATGAGTCTTCGGACTCCTTGGAGGTATCAGGAATAATAATAATAATAATAATGTTTTTGTACGCTACAACACAATTTATGTTTAGTTGTGTTTCAAGTTATTACATAATGAGCATGCGCGATAGCATCTTAGCGGACGGGAAATGGCCTCCAGCCTGCTGATATGTATAGCTCTGTTCAATCATGTGTCAGACAAAATTTACTAGTCACTACACGCGCCGTATGGTGTGAGATCGAACGCTATACAGTTTTAATTTATGTAAACTCATGGCAGACGAACTTGGGGTAATACGCAATACCATTTTGTGTTTTGCACGATAAAATGAAAACGTAATGAAAAAACTAAATCTCTCCGTGCTACAATATAACCTAGAATTATCAAAGAAAGAGCCCTAAGGCTTCATTTCGGACAGTAAATTATATAGAAAAAATGGATATTAAAGATCCAACATTATTTCAAAGCCGAATATATGTAGAAACTTGGATAGTTTCGAAATTGTGATCAGAGAGTTTATGAGAATACCATACAATATGTATTTCCATGTAGCCCGTTACGCTGCGACATTTTATAAGCCAGAAAACGTGCTGTTATTACCTGAAGTTAGGTACTAAACAGCAAAAGATCTAAGGATGCCCATACTATGCAGATAATTTCATTTTGCAACTTGACGGTTTTGAATCCATTATTATTGTTATTATTACGTGACACCTCCAAGGAGTTCAAGGATTCATCGCGGGAGGGCACTCTACTCCACTGCGTTACACACATCTGACCGTCTTCCCTACTACTTAATTCTCCCACTACACACAACTACAATCAACGCCATCTATCGCCCACCACCGCCAATAACAGTAATTTTTGTCTGTAAATTGCGTCTGTTCTGATCCACTATGATAAAAAAAAAAAAAAAAAAAAAAAAATATATATATATATATATATATATATATAAAGCTAAGAAAAAGTACATTTTATGCTTTTCGTTTATTGTGACCACAGTTATTTTAATCTTGCAATTTTAACTGTATTACACGTTACTTGAATCTCGAATGAGGGTAAAGTGTAGGAAAATATGTTTGGCCGTTCTTTAACAAAGAGAATATTTATAATTTAATTTAATTTATAATTTAATTTTCGTATTTTGAAAAAAAGAAAAAAAAAGTTGGTGTGGTGTAGAATTTGTGCAGACGGAGCAAAATCAATGAAGAGGGGAAAATTTGGATATTATGACTAGGATGCCGCGCCATTTGAACAGTTTTTTTTTTTCACAAAAATTGTCCCGGTGTCCCACACACATACTTTAGGGACTCCAGTATCTCCCGTTTTTCAATATCCGATTTTTTTTTTTTTTTTTTTTTTTTCATAATGGCATTCATAAGTCTATGAATATAGTCTAAAAGCCTTCGTTTCGGCTGTTATAAATTAATAAAAATAGAGGATCTTAAAACTCCCTCTTTAATTCATAGCCGAATGTACAGAAACTTGTGAAAGTACACCAGAGCACTTACGAGAATACAGCTCTCGTCATGGGAGTTGCCTTCGTTTGCACTACTTAAAAGACACGACCTCTGTCTATGAGTCACGTGTATTTAGTACTTTTAGTTAGGTTTTACTGGCCTGAAGGCAGTATCGAACTGTGGGTTCTCATCAGAGACCAGGCAGAAAACTTCAAAAACCAAAAAAACGCCTGCATAACATCATAACAATCTTATGTCAGAGTTATCTTTTTCAAAATTGCAGAAGCAACAGTCACTGTGTGCTTGGATATGTTTCAGCAGTTTCTCGAACCCCAACTTCTTCCTGATCATGATGTTCTGGAAAGTGTTGTTTCAGCAAGATGGAGAACCGTGCCATTACGTTCGAACTATCCAGGAATACCTCAACAGGTGCTTTTCCGAACTGTTCGATCGGGAAGCGGGAGACCTAGACTTTTGGGCAACCCGTTCTCTTCGTCACTGGCAGACCCATTTCTTTTAAACTTATCCACCACTGCTCGAATCGCATCCTCTGTAGCTCCGGATCTATAAAACCTCCTTGAAAAGCGCTTTCTAATTTCACAACACTTCATTCCTTTTGATGTTGTAACAAAAATTCGCTCTTTTAATATTTGCCTTGAATTATGGGTCTGAAAAGAAAACATTAAAAAATTAATTAAAATTAAAAAAACATTTTAAACACATTCCAAATACTGCACGCCCACAGATGCGAGACCCTTCGACACTTCTGCGCATGTCAGAAGAAGGAGAATCCATTCTGATATTAGGGTAATCGATGCGTTTAGTGGGATGAGTGTTTATTATTATACGTCGAAAATTAGCTTTTCTTCTGTGAAAATTCTAGTTCTTAAAGTGGTAACTATTTTGCTTGTACAATAGTTGGATAATTTACGTAAAAGCACGTGATTTTGGTGACGAATTCCTGCAACGCCCTATTCCTTTCTCACCATCAACGTAAATTAACTATTCTTGACACATTGCCAAAGTCCGCTCTATGAAGTGTGGGCGTACAATACGTATGTTTCATATAAATGAATTCTTAAAGGGTCACTATCTCATACATTTGATGATGAAAGGAACCCTTGGGCAATATGTACTGGATTTAGTAATAAAGTTGGATAACGTAATTGTTAACAGCATATCAACATTGCCACCAGTTGGTGACAATGATCACGTAGTCGTGACCTAGGAGGTGCGAAAGCATGCAGAGGCATCTAGAGTGAAAGGGCACATGTGGAACTATAGGGCAGGAGATTGCGGAAAACTCAGAAAACAACTTAAAGAAGTTCTATGGGGAAAAGAACGTGAAGGGAAAGAAATTATTATGGCTTGGGTCATTGTTAAGAAGTATTTGATGATGGCAATAACAGACTGTGTGCCTAAATCAAAAAGGATTAACAAAATAGATGTTAAATGGATGAATAGGGAAATTAAGCAGTAATTGCAGAAGAAGGTAATGGAGAAAATGTAAACTTCGAAGATGTCAACAGCTGCATGAAATATATAAAGCGTGGGCAAGAAGAGTGACAAGTATAACAAAAAAAAAGCGAAATTAGAGTATGAGAGGAGACTAGCGAAACAGGCTAAAAAAAAAAAAAATTCAGGGAGTTTTCCTGCTATTCAGCTAGCAAGAGAAGGAATGATTATGGGAAGATTACTCTGCTAGATAGAGATGGCGCAAGAGTGACCAAGGAAGAAGTTATTGTGAAGTTGTTAAGTGATCATTTTGCTAAGGTTTTTTCATAGTGATGCTAATGATACTATCCTAAGGAAACAGGAAGTTGAGGAGTCCGTACTTCGACTTACCGTAATTCCTTAAAGGTGAATGAGGTAGAAGTCTGTGATTGTTTAAGTTATCTTGATAGGCATAAGGTTATCGGAGTGGATGGAATTTCACCTCGTGTTATGAAAAACTGCACCAAGGAACTGACACTTTCGTTGACTCGGTTGTTTAATAAGAGTCTGATGACCTCAACAGTCCCTGATGAGTGGAAAGAGGGCAAGATTGTTCCATTGCATAAAGGTGGAAGCAAAACGAATGTTTCAAATTACAAACCAGTTTTAATTTCTGGAGTAGTTGTTAAGGTCTCGGAGAGATTGGTTAAGAATATAATACAGGATTGTGTGGGAAAGGAAATGAAAGGATTCTGAATAGAGGTCATCATGGGTTCGTTAAAGGGAGGTCTTGTTTTACAAATTTGCTTACATTTTATAATAAGGTGACTACCGTTTTGGATTGGGGTGATTCATGTACAGTAATACTTCTGGATTTTACGAAGGCATTTGACAGGCTACCACATAATAAACTAGTATGTAAGTTAAGGCTAATGTGGTTGGAAAATCAGTTGGTCGATTGGATAGCAGATTGGCTTTCTAATCGATATCAAACCGTTGTGTATAGAAGTATCGCGTCTCTCAGGAGGGGAGTTACGAGCGGAGTCTTACAGGGTTCTGTTCCACTGCTGCTAAGTTTGTTTGTTAATGATATTGTGAGTGGTCTGCTAAGTGATATTCAGCTGTTTGTGGATGATGGTATGCTGGGAAAAGTTATTATTAGAAAATGTAAGGTTTTGTACATGTAATGCATTTTGGATCTCAATAAAGTAAATTTGTGTATCATATTGAACACGTCGCACTACATGAGGGGGGAAGAAGTATCGAAGATTCAGTAACATAACTTCCAAACCACGAAATCCTAATAAGATTGGGGGGGGGGGGGTTGCAGATAGTCTTACTGCAGTCCCGACATCAGTATGGTTTCTTTCTTTCGTTCTTTTTTTAATAAACAATTATATATGCTTGCATGAAAATACTAAATATTCATTTAAGAAATTAGAGACTGCAGTTTAGAAAATTAGTTTTGGTTTTGTTTGTAAACGCGATTTTGCATTGCCAACTCTTAGCATTGAAATGAAAATGTCAGCCTAGTGGCTGTGCGCTTCGCAACCATATGCCGGCGGAAGGAGTGTTCTGGGTTCGATTCCGGTAGGCGATGATGGTTAGGATCTGAAGGATCCTGCGACTAGTCGGTTGGAATTGTTTAAAGTCACATCATGTAAAATACCGACCTCAAGTAGAGGGGATGAGACAGAAGAAGAAGATTTATTCTTATTTCAAAATTAACGTCTTTTTTAATATATAATCTTTTGTTTTATTTCATAAAAAGTGCAGAATTAAAAAACATACGAACATAATGACATACGAATTAGCAAGAAGATAGTATTTGGTGGGGGTAAATTTTCGTTCTAAATGTGTGTGCGTGATGAGGGGGGTGGATTAGAAACTAGAACTTTCCATCCAAAGGGTGTATAATCAATATCGACTGAGCTACAGACGCTACTTTATGGAACTGTGCTCACTGAATATCAGTATTATTTGGAAATGCAATAAGGCATCTAAGGACACGATGTGAAAATATTATGTCTGTTGTGTGTTTTCGGCTGGTTTGCAGGAACTGACATCCTTAAGAGACCAGGCTAAATAACTTACTTGTTTAGAGTTCTTATAAAATTTCCCTTTATACTGTAAAGGAATAAACTCGAATCTTTCCAGTTCGATTGCGACACAGAGGTACCTCACGTGTCGGAACTCATCATTCTTTACTAACCATTCGTACATTTTCTTTGATCAAAGGCATTGAGTAGTCATCTTAGGAGACGGCACTATCATTTGCAGAATATTTTCCTAACAAAAAGCTTCCTTCCATCAATTTACACATAATAGATCCAAACACTCGCAAGGTTGTCTCCAAACTCCAGTCCTACAATTAGAGAGACAGCGTTGAATTGGAAATCTTCATTCTACAGACGGTAACTTTCAGACATTGATCAGTTTTTAAGACCGAACAGATGTAATTATCCAGTTTTCCGAGATCTTCGCCATTGTCCTTGAAATAGGTACTTCATATTGTGTGATGAATCCCTTGGTAATAACTCTGCTATGGTTTGCCAATTTGCAGGGGTAATTCGCTTATGATAATATGTCTACGTCATTCATTTCTGGGGCAGTGATAGATTACAGTCAGTGTTTCGCTAATGCAATAATTTCCACTATCTTTCCATTGTTCAATGCATCGCTGTTAGATCTGTTTGAGGTTGACCTGCCATTCAGCTGTATATCTGAGAATTTGTTATGCATAGAAAGATCATACTGTATGAGGTTATTCAGGAATGCGAGGCCCTTTCTGAAGCATTTTTATAAACACGTACTGCTGAGTCAGTGTGATGGCGTGTCGTATGAGGATGGTGTATTGTGATATCTGTATTCAGTGCTGGAAACGGAGCCCACTCACCGAACTGAAATGGAATCACACTAAGTTCACCTAGTACAGAACATTCATCCACAGTAGCAACCGTATTTTGACCATATTCAGAAATAAAAACCTTCAATACCATCCAGTAATTCCAAAATGGTTCTGCGCAGCACCTGATAGTGTCCCCGATTACAGAAAACTGAATTAATTTGTTTAAACCCTCTGTGTGAAGCTTCCTGGTAAGTTTCGTAAAGTACAAATAACAATTTTCATGGTATCAAAAAGTACATCGCATTTCTGCGCTTCATGCAAAATATTTGTTATCCACAGGCGCATCTGTTCGGGCGGTGGGAGTGACGAAAGGAAATGGTACGACTAGATGACCTGAAAGAGGGTGCAGACCTGCCAGGAGATATCGGAAGGGATACCGAGAACCCACCAGAATGGTTAGACAGAGAAAAGTTTAACCGAGGTCGGGAATTTGCCAACAAATATTTCTTCAGGTAAGAATATTAATTTTTCCTAAATAAAAATATTAAAAAAATTAAGCTTTTCTATTTTTTGTTCATTTTTTACCTGATTCGGAAACTCTGATCCAGAAACCAAACCATCGAACCCATCATGGACGTGAATGTTTGTAATTTTGAGTCCTTCCTTCCATCCTGTGTAATAGGGTCACTGTCCCCTTCTTCATTTACAGCTTCGAGATTTAAAACCAATGCCCCCTAAACTTTGTTGTATACATCGTTCAGCGGAGTAATGAGAACTTAGTCATCTTCAATGCTTCTAATATTTACACACGCATTCATAATTAGATATCTACATATCGCAATGGGATCAGTGTGCATAACTACTACCTAATATAACCAATCACGAAACTCGGCTTCTCTTTTACATAATTCCTTTTACTTGTCTAGAAGAGGGGAGATCGTAAAATATATGGGGAAGTCAAAAAGTAAAGCTACAGAAACATGCAGCGTTGTTGACTTAAATTTTTTGAGGTAAAAATAAAAGGCGGATTTTTCAGAGAAATGTTTCAAAATGATAGTCTATCTTCAACACGATCTTCGTCTATATTACTATCGTTTCATCGACTATATTCTTAACAATTGTAAGCGTTCATAGCGAATGGAACTATTCCAGACTCGGGTTCAATACTTTATGAACCGAGTTCCACAAAATGGAGTACCCAAAGGAAAGCATAGCGAATATTGTAAGCAGCATATTGTTGCATTTATCTCATAAGTCAGTTGTGGACATGCACCGTCTCGTCGACTCCAAGAACAAATCCTAAAATATTTCCTATGAAGGCCATTCCTGGAAGCTCTGACACAGCAGAATACTTGACCATCAAGAGCAAAATTGGTCCTCTCCTTTTCAGTAAGAGCCGCCAACATCAAAAGTACGGTCGTCCCTGCACTACTACACGTCATGCATCTTTGAACTATCGGGGAAAATATAGAAGCTGATCTGTACAAACCGTTTACTTTAGTTCTTTTGGAATCACGGCAAGCAAGAAGTGGAGCTTGCTGCTTGCTCACAAGACGGATTTAACTTGGCAATGTTCAGATATCGCTTGTTTACTAAAACCATTTGAATGATTAAGAAAATTCCTATCTCCACTGATCTTAGCAACCATTCTAGTCAATTACTTCCTAGTATCTTCTCCGTCTCACTTCGACAGAAGTAATCACAAAGGAGCCCTTGCAGAAGTATCCGTAATACTATGGGAGACAACATGCCATCTCGTTAGACAAACAACAAGCGAAGGAATGCATCTGTTCTCTCTCAAATCCAAACAGTTGTGTACTCAAAACTCTTCAATTTCATAACCACCCAGCACGAACTCGAATCACAACTATGCATTCCTAAGGATATAGGAATTTTTTCAAGTAGCCTCTACAAACTCTGCCTTTAGAACAGTTTATTTTGGGAAGTTCTCGGTTCATAAAGTATTGGTTCACGCCACCAATGCTATGCAGGCTAAGAAATTACAGAATTTAAATTTGTCTGACGATTCTATTCATCTTGTAGTAACTTCCGAACTAGCAAGTAATCCAATTGGTAACGTGATGATCTTAGAGGAGAAAAGTCCTATGAAATCCTGGACAGAGAAGGTCTACACAAAGGTGGGTTAGTCTCGAGGTTTGATTTTTAACATCTGACTGCAATTTTCGAAACTTGGGAGAAGATAGCATTGCGAAAAAGGGTGTCGTCAAAGATTTTGTAAAGTGTCCAGGCAATTACTGGTTGGTAGTGTATTATTATTATTATTACATAACACCCCCAGAGAGTCCAAAGACTCATCGAGGGAGGGCACTTACTCCACGACTCAGTCCACTAACTGCAACGGACCGTAACTACCATCATCATCTACCCCAGTGTTTCTCAAAGTGTGGTACGCGTACCCCCAGGAGTACACGAAAGGTCGTTACGGGGTACGTGGCAATTTTCGGCTATGCATAATTAAAGGAGTCATTATATTTTTCAACAAACAGTGCAATAAGAGATAACCGGGATAAAACGGCACTAACTAATGAATCACATCCCCTCTCCAACAGAAACTGCCCAGCAAAACCATACGTTGCCGGTGGAACCTATGGTTCCACCGGCAACGTATTTTGCTTGACACCACCCCCGTCATTAACGGGCTAAAACTAAGAAATACATAGCGAATGTGTTTCAGATATTATGGAATTCGGTCGAAGGGAATTAGCATTTCAACTCAATTGTTGAAATGCTCATTTGTCTTTGATTAGTTTAATACCGCACCAATCATATGCAGTTCTTCGCTGCTCTACGTATCTCAAGTCTTGTAAATTACTGGTAATTTTTTTATTGAAATAATGGGAAAGAAGATGACGCTATTTGGGTAGATGAAGAAGTGATAGCGAGTAGGAGCTTCTTGGTAAGTCGCACCATTTTCAGTTTTTTCCTGAAAACTTTAGTTTCCGAAAATTCTCGCACGTATCTTGCAACACGATTTTTTAGCTTTAATTTTGGGGGAAAAAAAGTTAGAGTTATATTCGAGTAAATACAATATTTTTTTTTTAGCTTTCAAATTCTTACGTATGGATCATTGGTTAAAGATTGGATTTATAAATCCCCCAAAAGAGAGCAAATAGAAGTAGCTGTAAGCAACAAGAAAACGTTGATATTGCATCTGGATCAAATGAAATTGATGAGCATGTCGTCTGACATCTCTAGAGAACCAAAATTTAAAAATAAATTATATTTTTTTGTTTATATGAACATATAAAAGAGATATTTAATTAATTAGGAGGTACTTGGTAATAAAGAAAATTTAACAAGGGGTACGCGGATATCTGAAGTTTGAGAAACACTGATCTACACCAACGCCAACAACCGCTGATCATCACCACCACTAGTATTTTCACAGATAGTCATGAACATCAATGCCCACAGCGGGATTCGAACCCGCAGCCTTTTGGCTGGAAAGCACATACGCTGACCACTCGGCCAACCAAGCCGAGGTGTACCCATACTCCTGTATAAAGGTATATGTAATTATTTTTCTTGGTTAAGGTGTAGATGCGAATGCATGTACACACGAACACATACACTCGTATGTGTTCAATTTAACCTTTTTGAGGAGGATGATGTTGCACGGGGCGTGTTTGTAGTCTTGGTATTTGAGGGGATTTTTTTAGGTAATTTACCATCACGTTATAATAACTATATATATCCCGATTTCAACTCTGTTTATCCAGAGGCAGTTTGTTGATCATATCACTTATGTAAAAGCTTTGGGTGGCTTTTCCGTAGTGATAATTATATTTATATGTTATGTAGATTGTTGAGTGTGATCTTGTTGTCTGATCTGTTGTTTTGCTTACTCTGTAGTTTGGACTGAAGTAATGTTTTAGCATGGCTGTGTAGTGGAATAAGTGTTTCACCTTAAATATTTGGTATTTCTGTCCTTACTGCCGGCATAAGTGTGGACTATTCTCTTTGTTTCCAGAATATCAGTTTCAGCATTTTATTTTGTAGCGATTGTAATCTGTTAAGTCTGTAGTCTGTGCAGAATGTGTATGATGTAATCGCGTATCTTGAAATGTTTTTTCATAATGCTTTATAGATTACTATTAATTAATTTTTAAATTCTTATTAATTTTTTTAAATTTTTATGTTGGTGCCAGAATAAAATCGAATTGTATCATCAAAAAAATCGGTGCGATATTGTAATAATAATAACAATAATATCCACGATGAGCAAACGATCAAAAGCATTAATAAATAAGTGAATGATAGTAGATTTCGATCGTACTGACATCCAAAGAGTCCGTACATTTTATGTACGGACACTTTGGATGTCAGTATATACCTGTGGTAGTTAATAATTTGCAATCAAATAAGTACGAATGGCTCATTATTATTTGATCGTGTTCGTGTAAATAGAAAACTTTATTTTTACAGTATGCTGTTTATCTACTTTAAAGAACAAATATAATCAGTGTTTGAAGTGGGAACTAAGCATCGTGTTATTTCTCTTGTGGTTTTCACTTTTGCCTCTAGCACGTGATATTGATATATTTGTATAGTTATGCCCACGCTTTAGAGATCTTCGCTTGGAGACTTGCCAAGAATAGTCGATTCTTGCAGAAGGGAAGAAATAAATGGAGGACGTACGAATTGATCGCCAACACGCGAAATCACGTGCTTTATAGGTAAAATTTTCCAACTGTTATACAAGGAACATGGTTAACTACTAGGATCATAAAACAGAAGTTAATTTTCCAATGTGTAATAATAAACAACTCATCCCGCAAGACGGATTGATTACCCTATTATCGGAATGGATTCTCCTTCTTTTGACATGCGTAGAAGTGTCGAAGGTCTCGAATCTGTGGGCGTACTTATATTGGGTTGCACGGAAACAATAGAAAAATGCTAATTTCTCAGGATTTAAACACGTTAAATGGACTTTTTTATTGTATACTGTATTATCATATTATTAAATGAACAGCAGTAAAATATTTTACTAATTATCAGTATTTTAATTCATAATGATTTCAATGTGCAAATATTCTGATTAATTTTTTTAATTGATATTTTTGGCTTGCATTATGCTGATTAGGATACCAATTAATTCTAAGTCTCTTTATGAAAATCCTGTTTTGCTGCTTGCAGTTAGAATAATAGAATAAGAACACTGGTATGGAAACGTACTGAAAATATCGTCGAAAGATTCTTTTTATATGTTACTCTGTTTTATTCTGTTTTATTGAAATTAAAACTCCAGTCTGTTTGAATAAGTTTGTAAAGGTCTTAACACAAAAAATCAGGTTTAGAATTAATGATCGTTGCAAAAAAAAAAAAAAAAAAATACAACTTCAGACCACTTTTGATGAATAATGTGACTTTCATTTGACCAAGTCAACAAACATTTTTCATAAGTACAAGATGTCTATCAAATAGCAATCATTAAAATTATTTTTTGAACGTTATTGTGTAGCTCAGTGGAAGTGACTTGAGTTCAAGTCTAGTCGACGACTGGAGAAACTTTTTCTAGGCCTTTCTCCGACCGATTCCTAGTTAGTCGATCTCTGGCATGGGCAAGCGGGTTTTTTCTCCTAGAAATTCGGTTTTTTCGTTCCCTAAACTCAAACAAATCAGCCGTAGAACCCGCATTATTTCAGACAGTGACATATCCTGTTAGGGTTAGGTACCAAGAGATGGCAGCACCTGTTTGCCAACCTCTTCATCTTTATCATAATATCCCCAAACGTCACTTATGAAGAAGTCTGAACTTCCTCATTAATGTCAGCATTTGCAGAGAGAGAGAGTCCCTCATTGATCCGAATGAAGGTGTGTGTAGCGCACATACCCATCATTCGGATCAATAACGAAATAAGTTTAGGAATTGCATTCTTACAAAAGTTGAATAGTGCTTCATTTAGGAATAAATATGACAGGAGACAAGTATTACACTCGCCCTAAGCATAGATATAAATTTAAAAATATACCGAAAGGTCATTTCTATTTCAAAGTAATGTTTTTTTTTTCCTATCACCCAATCTACTCATGGATATTTAGATACGACAACTTAGCAAAAATAAGAAATCAGATTTAATACAAACCGGTGGTAAGAATACACAATTTACAGACAGGATGCCTCATAGCCTTAGTTGCTTCTTCCGTATATCCATATGACGACAAACCACACGAACTCATTCGCAAGATTCGTGTCAGCCGTGGGATTCGAACTCATAGCCTGTTGATTGTTAAGGGGAGATGCTATTCTTTCAACCATTTAAGCTAGCTAGGAAGTTCTCCAGTTCTTTTTCTCCAAATCCAGTTGATTCAAGAACAATCAGCGGGAATGAACAAGTTCATTTCCATTGATTTCTGCACGAAATTTGAACTAGACTACCACTCCATGGAATTTAATTGCTCTATCTCATATACATTAATGTTTAAGGTACGAGAGGTAAGATGGTCCCAATGAGATTGAAAAATCCACCAATGGACAAGTTTCAACTGTATTCTTTTCAAGAATTTAGATGTCACCACTTTAAGAAAATGGATAGTATGTGTGTGGATGAGAGAGAGAGAGAGAGAGAGATTAATATTTTAAGAAGTAAAATCGCTCTCAGACGAATGAATGAAGCAAACAACTTCCACCATCTGGTATTCGTAAACCTTAACTATTGTTAATATATAATTGAAGTGGAAGTTCTAAAGGCGTTTATATATATATATATATATATATATATATATATATATATATATATATATATATATATATATATATATATATATATATATATATATATATATATATTCCCTCCGGGAAACTCGGAATTTATAACCAGAAGTTCCTGAAAAAGGCCTTCTAATCTACGCCTGGAACCGAAAATAGCTGTCTTTCTTTAACACTACTTTCTTAAGTATAAAGAGCTAATAACTACTTTCTTGTTTGTTTACCTCCCTACCCAGCCTCTTTTATTACACTAAAGCACCTCTCCCTTGATCTTGTTAAAAACCACTTGCTGAAAGACGAAAAAAATTGTTTCTCATTTTGTAGTCCACCCCCCCCCCCCCCCACCCCCCCCCCCCCCCACCCCCCCCCCCCCCCACCCCCCCCCCCCCCCACCCCCCCCCCCCCCCACCCCCCCCCCCCCCCACCCCCCCCCCCCCCCACCCCCCCCCCCCCCCACCCCCCCCCCCCCCCACCCCCCCCCCCCCCCACCCCCCCCCCCCCCCACCCCCCCCCCCCCCCACCCCCCCCCCCCCCCACCCCCCCCCCCCCCCACCCCCCCCCCCCCCCACCCCCCCCCCCCCCCACCCCCCCCCCCCCCCACCCCCCCCCCCCCCCACCCCCCCCCCCCCCCACCCCCCCCCCCCCCCACCCCCCCCCCCCCCCACCCCCCCCCCCCCCCACCCCCCCCCCCCCCCACCCCCCCCCCCCCCCACCCCCCCCCCCCCCCACCCCCCCCCCCCCCCACCCCCCCCCCCCCCCACCCCCCCCCCCCCCCACCCCCCCCCCCCCCCACCCCCCCCCCCCCCCACCCCCCCCCCCCCCCAAGGGACTCCGGTATCTCCCGTTTTTCCATATCCGATTTTTTTCTTCTTCATAATGGCATTCATAAGAGTAGTCTAAAAGGCTTCATTTCTGCTGTTATAAATTAATAAAAATAGAGGATCTTAAAACTCCCTCCTTATTTAATAGCCGAATGTACAGAACCTTGTGAAGGTACACCACAGCACTTACGAGAATACAGCTCTCGTCATGGAAGTTGCCTTCGTTTGCACTACTTAAAAGACACGACCTCTGTCCATGAGTCACGTGTATTTAGTACTTTTAGGTTTACTGGCCTGAAGACAGTATCGAACTGTGGGTTCTCATCAGAGACCAGGCAGAAAACTTCAAAAAACGCCTACATAACATCATAACCATCCTATGTCAGAGTTCTATTTTTCAAAATTGCAGAAGCAACAGTCACTGTGTACTTGGATATGTTTCAGCAGTTTCTCGAACCCCAACTTCTTCCTGATCATGATGTTCTGGAAAGTGTTGTTTCAGCAAGATGGAGAACCGTGTGATTACGTTCGAACTATCCAGGAATACCTCAACAGGTGCTTTTCCGAACTGGTCAATCGGGAAGCGGGAGACCTAGACTTTGGGGCAACCCGTTCTCTTCGTCACTGGCAGACCCATTTCTTTTTAAACTTATGCACCAGTGCTCGAATCGCATCGTCTGTAGCTCCGGATCTATAAAACCTCCTTGAAAAGTGCTTTCTAATTTCACAACACTTTATTCCTTTTGATGTTATAACAAAAATTCGCTCTTTTAATATTCGCCTTGAATTTTGGGTCTGAAAAGAAAACATTAAAAAATTAATGAAAATTAAAAAAAAACATTTTAAACACATTCCAAATACTGTACGTCCACAGATGCGAAACCTTTCGACACTTCTGCGCATGTTAAAAGAAGGAGAATCCATTCCGATATTAGGGTAATCAATGCGTTTCGTGGAATGAGTGCTTATTATTATACGTCGGAAAATTAGCTTTTCTTTTGTGAAAATTCAAGTTCTTAAAGTGGTAACTATTTTGCTTGTACAACAGTTGGAAAATTTACGTAATAAAGCACGTGATTTTGCGTGTTAGTGACGAATTCCTATATCGCCATATACCTCCCCCCCCCCCCCTTCAACATAAACTGACTATTCTTGGCACATTGCCAGGTCGGCTCTACGAATGTGGGCGTGCAATACGTATGTTTCATGTAAATGAGAAGAATGAGTAAAATAGAACTCGCATTTGTGATGTATGGGCACTTATTAATATTTTTATAATTTTAAAGCGATATTGCTTAATTTTATTTATAAAATTCGAAATTATATAAAAAAAAAGAAGTGGGTGTCTTACTAATGATAACAAATGAGTTGTGTCCATGTAGGTCTGTGGAAGTTGGGGGGGGGTTAAAAACGAGTGATTTTGAAAGTGTCTTGTGTGAAATAAGTGTTACTAGAGAGAGAGAGAGATTTAGCTGGTGAGAGACGTAGGAATAATGAACGAGATGAGAAAGAAATGTATACGCAAGTCTAGCTAGTGAAAAAAGTGTTTTAATAATGGGAGATTTTAATTTTTGAAATATAAATTGGAAGAAGAAGTAGCTTATGAGAGAAAGGAAAAAGATTTTCTTGAGTTCTTAAAGGATCACTATCTCATACAGTTGGTGATGGAAGGAACCCTTGGGCAAAATGAACTGGGTTTAATAATAATGTTGGATAACGTAATTGTTAACAACATATCAGCATTGCCACCAGTTGGTGACAATGATCATGTAGTCGTGACCTAGGAGGTGCGAAAGCATGCAGAGGCATCAAGAGTGAAAGGGCACATGTGGAACTATAGGGCAGGAGATTACGGAAAACTCAGAAAAAAACTTAAAGAGGTTCTATGGGGAAAAGAACTTGAAGGGAAAGAAATTAATATGGCTTGGGTCATAGTTAAGAAGTATTTGATGATGGCAATAACAGACTGTGTGCCTAAATCAAAAAGGATTAACAAAATAGGTGTTAAATGGATGAATAGGGAAATTAAGCAGTAATTGCAGAAGAAGGTAATGGAGAAAATATAAACTTTGAAGATTTCAACAGTTGCATGAAATATACAAAGCGTATATTTCATATTCGCATGTCGTATATTTCACGACAGGGCCGGTTTGCTTGTTCTGAGGGAAGAAAATCGTACGTTTTTGGGTGAAAAAACCCTCCACCTCCGTATTAGACTGGCTAACTCACCTTTAGTCGAAAGAGACCAGATAAAAGTTCCTTCCATCATAGACGGGATCGAACCCAGGTCTTTCCGACCAAAGAGCTTCTTCTATACCGACTGAGCTACGGATGCTCTCAACACTTGTTTAGGATTATTTAAAAATTGTAGAAGTTCTTTCAAGTTACTACGACGTTTTATAGTCGAGAACTAGTCGTGATTTGAAATGTCTGTGGATCATATGGGAAAAGTTATTAGAAAATGTAAGGTTTTGTAAATGTAATGCACTAATAACCTCTTTTTTAATCCAGAAAATTTATAACAATTATATATGCTTGCCGACAATACTAAATATTCATTTAAGTTAATCACCGGAAAATGAGAGACTGCAGTTTAGAAAATTAGTTTTGGTTTTGTTTGTAAACGCGATTTTGCGTTGCCAACTCTTAGCATTGAAATGAAAATGTTTGCGCGGTTAGCCTAGTGGCTGTGCGCTTCGCAACCATATGCCTGGGGAAGGAGTGTCCTGGGTTCGATTCTGGTCGGTGATGTGAGGATCTGAAGGATCCTGCGATCAGTCAGTTGGAATAGTTTAAAGTTGCATCATGTAAAATACCGACTTCAAGTAGATGGGATAAGACAGAAGTAGAAGATTTATTCTTATTTCAAAATTAACGTCTTTTTTAATATATAATCTTTTGCTTTATTTCATAAAAAGTGCAGAATTAAAAAACATACGAACATAATGACATACGAGTTAGCAACAAGATAGTATTTGGTGGGGATAAATTTTAGTTCTAAATGTGTGTGATGAGGGGGGGGGGAGGATTAGAAACTAATCTCTCGACCCAAAGGGTGTATATAATCAATATCGACTGAGCTACAGACGCTCCTTTATGGAACTGTGCTCACTGAATATCAGTATTATTTGGCAACGCAATAAGGCATCTAAGGACACGATGTGAAAATATTATGTCTGTTGTGTGTTTTCGGCTGGTTTGCAAGAACTGACATCCTTAAGAGACCAGGCTAAATAACTTACTTGTTTAGAGTTCTTATAAAATTTCCCTTTATACCGTAATGGAATAAACTCGTATCTTTCCAGTTCGATTGCTACACAGAGGTACCTCATGTGTCGGAACTCATCATTCGCACACTTTCTTTGATCAAAGGCATTGAGTAGTCATCTTGGTAGACGGCACTACCATTTGCAGAATATTCTCCTAACAAAAAGCTTCCTTCCATCAATTTACACATAATAGATCCAAACACTCGCATGGTTGTCTCCAAACTCCAGTCCTACAATCATTGCGTTGAGGATACGAGTTGAATTGGAAATCTTCATTCTTCAGACGGTAACTTTCCGACATTGATCAGTTTTTAAAACCGAACAGAAGTAATTATCCAGTTTTCCGAGATCTTCGCCATTGTCCTTGAAATAGGTACTTCATAATGTGTGATGAATCCCTTGGTAATAACTCTGCTATGGCTTGCCAATTTGCAGGGGCAATTCGCTTATGATAATATGTCTACGTCATTCATTTCTGGGGCAGTGATAGATTACCGTCAGTGTTCCGCTAATGCAATAATTTCCACTATCTTTCCATTGTTCAATGCATCGCTGTTAGATCTGTTGGGGTTGACCTGCCATTCAGCTGTATATCTGAGAATTTGTTACGCATAGAAAGATTATACTGTATGAGGTTATTCAGGAATGCGAGGCCCTTCTGAAGCATTTTTATAAACATGTACTGCTGAGTCAGTGTGATGGCGTGTCGTATGAGGATGGTGTATTGCGATGTCTGTATTCAGTGCTGTGGAAACGGAGCCCACTCACCGAACTGAAATGGAATCACACTAAGTCCACATAGTACCAAACATTTATCCACAGTAGTAACCGTATTTTGTCCATATTCAGAAATAAAATCCTTCAATACTATGCAGTAATTCTAAAATAGATCTGTGCAGCACCTGATAGTGTCCCCGATTACAGAAAACTGAATTAGTTTGTTTAAACCCTCTGTGTGAAGCTTCCTGGTAAGTTTCGTAAAGTACAAATAACACTTTTCATGGTATCAAAAAGTACATCGCATTTCTGCGCTTAATGCAAAATATTTGTTATCCGCAGGCGCATCTGTTCGGGCGGGGAGAGTGACGAAAGGAAATGGTACGACTAGATGACCTGAAAGAGGGTGCAGACCTGCCAGGAGATATCGGAAGGGATACCGAGAACCCACCAGAATGGTTAGACAGAGAAAAGTTTAACCGAGGTCGGGACTTTGCCAACAAATATTTCTTCAGGTAAGAATATTAATTTTTCCTAAATAAAAATATTTAAAAAATTAAGCTTTTCTATTTTTTGTTCATTTTTTATCTGATTCGGAAACTCTGATCCAGAAACCCAACCTTCGAACCCATCATGGACGTGAATGTTTGTAATTTTGAGTCCTTCCTTCCATCCTGTGTAATAGGGTCACTATCCCCTTCTTCATTTACAGCTTCGAGATCTAGAACCAATGACCCCTAAACATTATCCGGATACATCGTTCAGCGTAGTAATGAGAACTTAGTCATCTTCGATGCTTCTAATATTCACACACGCATTCATAATTAGATATCTCCATATCGCAATGGGATCAGTGTGCATAACTACTACCTAATATAACCAATCACGAAACTCGGCTTCTCTTTTACATAATTCCTTTTACTTGTCTAGAAGAGGGGAGAGGAAGTCAAAAAGTAAAGCTACAGAAACATGCAGAGTTGTTGACTTAAATTTTTTGAGGTAAAAATAAAAGGCGGATTTTTCAGTGAAATGTTTCAAAATGATAGTCTATCTTCAACACGATCTTCGTCTATATTACTATCGTTTCATCGACTATATTCGTAACAATTGTAAGCGTTCATAGCGAATGGAACTATTCCAGTCTCGGGTTCAATACTTTATGAACCGAGTTCCACAAAATGGAGTACCCAAAGGAAAGCATAGCGAATATTGTAAGCAGCATGTTGTTGCATTTATCTCATAAGTCAGTTGTGGACATGCACCGTCTCGTCGACTCCAAGAACAAATCCTAAAATATTTCCTACGAAGGCCATTCCTGGAAGCTCTGACACAGCAGAATACTTGACCATCAAGAGCAAAATTGGTCCTCTCCTTTTCAGTAAGAGCCGCCAACATCAAAAGTACGGTCGTCCCTGCACTACTACACGTCATGCATCTTTGAAATATCGGGGGAAATGCAGAAGCTAATCTGTACAAACCGTTACTTTAGTTCTTTTGGAATTACGGCGAGCAAGAGGTGGAGCTTGCTGCTTGCTCACAAGACGGATTTGACTTGGCAATGTTCAGATATCGCTTGTTTACTAAAACCATTTGAATGATTAAGAAAATTCTTATCTCCAGTGACCTTAGCAACCATTCTAGTCAATTACTTCTTAGTATCTTCTCCATCTCACCGGCAGAAGTAATCACAAAGGAGCCCTTGCAGAAGTATCCGTAATACTATGGGAGACGACATGCCATCTCGTTAGACAAACAACAAGCAAAAGAATGCATCTGTTCTCTCTCAAATCCAAACAGTTGTGTACTCAAAACTCTTCAATTTCATAACCACCCAGCACGAACTTAAATCACAACTCTGCATTCCTAAGGATATAGGAATTTTTTCAAGTAGCTTCTACAAACTCTGCCTTTAGAACAGTTCATTTTGGGAAAGTCTCGGTTCGTAAAGTATTGGTTCACGCCACCAATGCTATGCAGGCTAAGAAATTACAGAATTTAAATTTGTCTGACGATTCTATTCATCTTGTAGTAACTTCCGAACTAGCAAGTAATCCAATTGGTAACGTGATGTTCTTAGAGGAGAAAAGTCCTATGAAATCCTGGACAGAGAAGGTCTACAGTAAGGTGGGTTAGTCTCGAGGTTTGGTTCTTAACATCCGACTGTAAATTTCGAAACTTGGAAGAAGATAGCATTGCGAAGAAGGGTGTCGTCAAAGATTTTGTGCTTTTAAGTGCGTCTCGAAATCTTAGCTGGTGTGACAGTTCCCTTCCCTTTTCATTACGTTTCTCTTTTCAAATAAAATTGAAGACCGACTTAGTTGAATGCAAACCATTTTGGAGGTCACCCCCCTCCAAAATTATTTGCAAAGTATCGTTGGATGGACAGGAAAAGATTTTTAAGCGTGGTGTCTTGGAATACTTGAAAACAATAAAAACAATAAAAAACAATAACCAACTTTGAGTAGAAAATACTTTCATTACAAAAATAATAATAATGTTTTTCAATGATGAAATAGTTTATTACAGATGCAGTGTTTACATGCATACAATTCGGACTTTCTGTCCAGTACAAAGATTCAGAACATTTATTTCTGATAAATTTACACAGGAATATTTTTATACATTATAATAGGTTTACTGTATTATTCTTACAGAGTATTTACATATGTACAGCTAAGCTATATTATTACATTTACTACTCAGTACAGGATCCTTAGAATGTTCATTTTTGATAAATATCCTTGTTTTTTTTTGTTTGTGTGTTGTTGTTTTGTTTTTGTTTTCTGAAATTTCTTCTTCTGGTGAAGTTTCTATGGTCTTCCTCGAAGTTTGGCAGAGCTTATTTAAGAAAGAAATGAGATCTTGGTAGGTTCTGATTTTAGTTCAGTATCTACGACAAGCCAGGTATCGATTTAACTCTATATGGGCGTGCATGTACATTACTACCAATAATTGTCCGGACATCTCTGTTATTTTAACTTGTGGAACATTCCAGGTTTGTTAATAACATAAAAACTGGTGTACAGATAGTAGGAAACGGGATTTCATCTTAGCAGTTGAATACAGGTGGTATACCAACACGACATGAACTCAGTGACTTCGAGAAATGTGTCATCATGAGCTGTCACATTAGTGGCATGTCAATACGTGCCATTGCCGCTCAACTGGAGCATACAAAATCAACGGTTGAGGACGTGATCAACAAATGGAGACGGTCTGGCATCACTAGTGCTGGAAAGCACCCAGAGAGGCAGCCGAAATGGCTGATAAGGACAAGAGGGTGTTGAAACGGGTGGCACGCTACAATCAGCACCGACCATCCCTGATGAGTTCGAGAGCGCCAGTAACACCATGATGAGCACTAATACTGTACAAAAAAAAGAACTCCATTTACAGGGTTTCTATGGAAGAGCAGCGGCTCACAAGCCGAATATCACAAAAACAACGCACAAGGCAGCAGCTCATCTGACCTGGCACAGAAAGCGTCGGAATGGACAACTGACCACTGGAAAACGGTACTCTGAAGCGATGAATCACCTATTTCTAATCTGATGGCAGGGTGTGAGTGTGGGTGTGGAGGCAGCCTGGTGAACGCTTGTTACGAGTGTGTTGTACCCACAGTAGAGTTTGATGATGGAGGGATAATAATGTTGGGTGCACTCACTGGTTTGGAGTGGGACCACTGGTTGTTGCTATCCGTGGTTCCATGAAGTTTTTATACAACAGATCAATGTTATCAAGACAACGATGCCCATGCCACAAAGCTGCAGTTGTTATGGAATGGTACGAAGAGATGGATGTTATACGACTGTCCTGGTCTGCGCAGAGTCCTGACATCAGCCCCATCGAACATCTGCTGGACTAACTGGAGTGGCGATTGAAGTCCAGAGCAGCACGTCCTCGATCTGTCGCTGAACGAAGTGCTACTTTGTTGAATGAATGGAAGCAAATTCCACCTGATGTCTGCCGCGCATTGGTGGAAAACTTCCCTCAAAAGGTGCGGGAGGTGATCAAAGCCAAAGATCAACATAATTATTATATATTAGGGTTCACCTGCTAGTATCAGTTGTATATTGTTGAAGTGTCCAGACAATTACTGGTTGGTAGTGTATTATTATTATTATTATTACATAACATCCCCAGAGAGTCCAAAGACTCATTGAGGGAGGGCACCTACTATACAACTCTGTCTCTACCACTCAGTCCACTAACTGCAACGGACCGTAACTACCATCATCATCTACACCAATGCCATCAACCGCCCATCATTGCCACCTCTAGTATTTTCACAGATAGTCACGAACATCCATGCCCACAGCGGGATCCGAACTCCCAGCCTTTTGGCTGGAGAGCACATACACTGACTACTCGGCCAAGCCGGCCGGTGTATGCACATCTACTCCTGTATAAAGGTATATGTAATTATTTTTCTTGGTTAACGTGTAGATGCAAATGCATGCACACACGAACACATACACTTGTATGTGTTCAGTTTAACGTTTTTGAGGAGGAGGATGTTGCACAGGGCGTGTTTGTAGTCTTGGTACTTGAGAGAATTTTTTAGGTGATTTACCATCACGTTATAATAACTATATATATCCCGATTTCAACTCTGTTTATCCAGAGGCAGTAGGTTGATCATATCTCTTATGTAGAAGCTTTGGGTGGCTTTTCCGTAGTGATAATTATATTTATATGTTATGTAGTTTGTTGAGTGTGGTCTTGCTGTCTGATCTGTTGTTCTGCTTACTCTGTAGGTTGGACTGAAGTAATGTTTTAGCATGGCTGTGTAGTGGAATAAGTGTTCCACTTTAAATATTTTTGTGTTCTGTCCTTACTGCCGGCATAAGTGTGGACTATTCTCTTTGTTCCCAGAATATCAGTTTCAGCATTTTATTTTGTAACGATTGTAATCTGTTAAGTTTGTAGTCTGTGCAGAATGTGTATGATGTAATCGCGTATCTTGAAATGTTTTTTTTTCATAATGCTTTATAGATTACTATTAATTAATTTTTAAATTCTTATTAATTTTTTTTAATTTTTATGTTGGTGCCAGAATAAAATCGAATTGTATCATCAAAAAAATCGGTGCGATATTGTAATAACAATAATATCCACGATGAACAAACGATCAAAAGCATTAATAGATAAGTGAATGATAAGCAGATTTTCTATTATCAGTAGGAGCATAGAATATACGGACACTTTGGATGTCAGGAAAACTAGAACTACTTCCGGAAGAAATAAAGAGATATTGGTGTGATATGCTAGGGTTGGTGGAGATGCCATGGACATCTGGACATCATCACGAGAGAAAAAAGAGATGCGAAGTAATATGGTCAGGACATGCCACCAAACACGAAGCAGGAGTTGGCTTCCTTCTTAGCAAATGAGCTCGAGAGGCACTGTTAGGCTACAGACCAGTCAATGAACGAATCACAGCAGCAAGATTACAAGCAAAATCATTTAATATATTAATAGTCCAGATAGATGCACCCACATCTAACAGCACACAGGAGGATATTCACTTATTCTACAAAGATCTGACACAGATACAATAAAACAATACCAAAGCAAGATGTGCTAATTATTGAAGGAGATTGGAATGCCAAAGTTGGAATATATAATGATGGTTGGAAAAGAGTCATGGGAAAATATGGTTTCGGAGAAAGAATTGAACGAGGTGAAAAATTGTTAGAATTTGCTGTGGGCCACGAGATGATGATTTGTAACACAAGATTCCAACAAAAGGAGTGTGGAAAATGGACGTGGCGATCTAATGATGGGAAAACCAAGAACATGATCGATATGATTACGATTAAAAGAAGATGGATAACATCAGCGCAGCAGTGACGAACGTTTCAAGGAGCGAATATAGACTTGGACCATAGTTTACTGATTGCAAACATCAAGTTGAAATCAAAAAAGAAAATATAAACCCCAATATCGGAATAGAAGAGATACAGCACGAATAAGTGAAGCAAAAATAGGAAGAAGGTACTGAACAGTGTTAGAAGAGAAACTTAAAAGTGTGGAGAAAGAAAAAAACTCGAATTTAAGAGTGAAAAGAGTAATGAAGGCGATAAAAGATGCAGTTGAAGAAACAGTAGCAGAAGAAGAGAAGATGAAGAAGAAATGAATTAGACAAGAAACACTGAAGTTTGTAAAGGAGAAAAGAATGTTGAAGATAAGAAGGGATACATTAGAAGAAATAGAACAATATAGAAGAAAGTGTAATGAGGTGAAGTGAATAAAGCAGTCAGATTGGATAAGATGAAATGGTTAGAAGCCCAACGCAACAATATAGAACAGCACTATGGAGAGCATAAAACAAGGGAGGTGTACAAAATGATCAGAACCATTAATAGAAAGTGGCAACCAAAACAGACCACAGTTAAAGATGAAAAAGGCAAAGTATTGGTGAATAAAGAAAAAACTGTAGAGCGGTGGACAAGATACTGTAGTGAGTTATATGAAGAAAAAATAGATTTAGATAGTGTTGGGAAACTGACTGAAGAATTGAAGCAGATATCACCACCAGGTAATGAGCATGATATGGACAATTTAAGAGGAGAGGTGAAAAAAGCAATAGGATGGCTAAAATACAACGAGAGCCTTGGTAACGATAACATGACTGGAGAAATGATTAAACATGGTGGTGAAAGTATGGTTACAGAAATGCACCAACTATGTAATATGGTATGGAAAGAAGGAAACATTCCAGACGAGCGTGTGAAATCGATATTAGTGACATTATACAAGAAAGGAAATAAGCTAGAATGTAAAAATTATAGAAAAATTGCCTTGACAAGTCACCGTGGTAAAGTGATGATGATGTTATTGACAGAAAGATTCAGAACACAATTGGAAGCATACCTTACAGACGAGCAAGCAGCATTTAGGAAGGATAGAACTTTGACAATGAGGTTAATAGCAGAGAAAGCTAGGAATTAAAACCAAAAACATATATACCTGCTTTGTTGATTTTCAGAAGGCATTTGACAATATCGACCAGAAAGTGACATTAGCAGTGCTAGAATCCTATGGAATTGATAGAAAACTAACAGCTATATTAAAAGATGTTTATCAGAATAAAGCTGCAACAGTTAGAATAGTTAATAATTTGGGGAAATGGTTTAGAACAAGCAGAGGTACTAGACAGGAGGACCTAATATAACCAAGCATTTTCATCGCAGATTTAGAAAGAGCAATGGATAGAATGAAGAATAATGCAAAAGGAATTATTATTATTATTATTATTATTATTATTATTATTATTATTATTATTATTATTATTATTATTATTATTATTATTGTTCCGGGCAACTCCAAGGAGTCGACAGACTCATCGAGGGAGGCCCTAACATCATGTCAAGAACAACTATTCGACATTCACACAGTATCTATCGTACCTTGCTTTGAACTCATTCACGGTCGTAGCACCCACAACAGACTCTGGAAGCTTATTCCACTCATTCACTACTCTCCAAGTAAAAAACCTAGCGCTAACACCCTTGTCAACCACGCTCTTGCCCAGCTTCCATTCATGGCCCTTAGTCCTCCCACCACCAGTCATATTTTGAAAAATATCTTCTGGATCAATCTTATAAAAACCATTCAGTAATTTGAATGTCTCAATCATATCACCCTTCCATCGCCTATCGTCCAATTTCTGCAACCCACAAATCTTCAACCTATTCTCATAAGGTTCATTCCACAGAGCTGCTATCATCTTGGTCACTCGTCTCTGGACCCTCTCCACTTCCTCCCCATCACGAAGAAACCCTGGTGCCCATAACTGAGCACAGAAGTCCAGATGGGGTCTTATCAAGGCTCGATACAGAGGAACAACAACTTGTTTGTCTCTGCATGTTAAAGTATTTTTCAGAAGCCAAGTGATTTGGTGAGCTGTTTTAGTCACTTTTGCAATGTGCCCCATAAACTTCAATTCCCTATCCACCAACACTCCCAAATCCCTGGCCTCATCAATCTCCTGGAGTACGGTTCCACCAATGCGATATACTGCTGCTATTCGTTTTACCCCAAAGTGCACAACTTTACACTTTGGCACATTAAATTGACATCCATTTTTCCTAGTCCAGTCCTCCAAACTATCCAAATCATCCTGTAAAAGTTTGACATCCTGTGCACTCATAATTGCTCTACCCAACTTTGCATCATCAGCAAACAAGTGAACACTTCCTCTCAAATCCTTTCCTATATCACTGATGAACAAATTGAAAAGCGGAGGTCCAAGAACTGAGCCCTGTGGCACTCTACTAGTCACAGGCCGTCTTGTGGACTCTATTCGTGATTAAACCACTCTCTGATATCTCTCCGTCAACCACCCTCCTATCCATCACAACAATCCTATATCCATCCCCATATGCTGCATTTTACTCATTGGAATTCCATGTGGTATCCTGTCAAAGGCCTTAGCAAGGTCCAGTAGAATCACTGTAAACCCATTACCCTTATCCAGTTCAGCCGTCACTGTGTTATAAAACGTGAGCAAGTTACTGAGGCATGATCTACCCTTCACAAAACCATGCTATCCCCCATACAGTATCATTTTCATCTATCCAATCCTGTATTCTTTTCTTGTCTAATTTCTCTAAGACCTTGACAATGATTCCTGATATGCTAATCGGTAGGTAATTTACAACGAAAGTCTTTGAACCACCTTTATGCAGTGGAACTATTTTCTCCTCTTTCTACCCTCTCGGGACTAACCCAGACCCGAGACTCAAATTAAACAAAATGGTCAAGGGTACTGACAATTCTTTAGCTGCTTCTCGTACAACACGAACTGGTATACCATCCAATCCCACAGATGTATTGACATTGAGGTTATGCAATAGACTACTCACCTCCACTTCATTCACCACAATTCCCGTGTAATCTACTGGTACATTCGTTTCTGCAATGTCACCACCTGGATGATATATTCTTGCAAAGTGCTCGCTCAGTAACTCAATTATATCAACTGATTCAGTTACCTCCCTACCATCGGCATTCTTTAAAATAATTCTGCCATATACATTTTTTCTTTTACTTGCAACATATCGAAAAAACTGTTTAGGATTCTCTTTAGCCTGCATGGCCAATGTTCTTTCGTAATCCTTTTTTGCTTTTCTTATCACACTCGTTACCCTTCTGGCCTGCGCTTTATACCGTTCGTGTGCCTGCCGGTCACCTTTCTCCTTAAATTCCCTCCATAGTTGTTTCTTTTTTTGCAGCTGAAGCTTAATGGTGTTTTTCATCCATTTAACCCGTAGTCGATTTATTATTCGGACTCTAGGTATACAGTCAGCCATTGTTTCATGCAAACACTTCTTAACTACCTCCCATGCCCTATCGACTTCTAGTCCTTGCAGTTGTACATGCCATGGCACTGAACCAATCAAACTCCTAAGCTTGTCATAGTTTCCAGCCTGATAATTCCACATGTACTCTGTCTTAATTGAAAATTCTACACCTTTAGCCACCTCCCAAGTCAAGACCCTATGATCACTCTCACCGATTGGTGGCAATGTGGTCACATTTGTTACAACCAAATCCTCAGATGTAATTACTAGGTCAAGCACTCTCTGACCCCTAGTATTTTCCATTACACGCTGTCGCAGATAGTTATCCCTTAATAACCGCATAAAATCCAATTCCCTCCTCCCGTGTTCCTCTCCTCACTCCAATCAATGCGACCATAGTTGAAATCTCCCATAATAATCACCCTCCTTCCACTCATTTCTTCTATTTGCTTGTGCATACTGTCACCACCATCTTTTCAATGACCTGGTCTATAGCAGCACCCAATTGTATATTTAGTTCTGCTAGCCACAATCTCACACCAAATGGCCTCAAATGTGCTCTTTTCTCTATCCTGCAATTCAACTTCTATTCTCCTTGGCTGCAGCTCATCAGCTATCATCAACAATACGCCTCTCCCCATTTTATTCTCCCTGTCTGTCTTGGACACACCATACCCCCCACATTCAATCCCACTAGCTATATCATCTACATTCAGCCATGATTCACTAATACCAACAACCTGTGGTCTGGAAGTGCCAACCATGGCCAAAAACTCCTCCTTCTTGTTCCTAATACTCCTAGCATTAGTGTACTTGAATTTAAGACCTCTATTAGCCCCAACCCTACCTTGATGCCTTATATTAACTATCCCACTCTGATTTGTTGTTCTTATTTGCTCTAGCATATTATATTCATTTTTACATTCAACTGCCTCCCTAATGACTGTATATCAACCCCCCCCCCCCACTTAATAAATCTAGTTTCCCTGAATTTGCACATCCACCACATCAGGAATATCAGTACATGGGATGAGAATTAACAATCTGAGATTTACAGATGACATTGTTATTACTGAAGAAGACGAAAGAGAACTACAAAAAACACTGAAACTGTTAAATGAGGAAATGAAGAGATTTGGACGTGTTATGAACTTGGAAAAAACAAAGACAATGGTATTTAGTGAGAAGAACATGAAACAAAAGATACAAAAGAGAGAGAAAGAGAGAGACAGATTAAGATTATTAATATATAATTGTAGTGGAAGTTCTAAAGTCGTTTATACAGGGTGTCCCAAAATATTGATTCATAAAGTATACAGTATAGGATTATGCATGGAATAGCATATCGGGTAAATGGCCTCTACGGCTTTGCTGGCACATAACGCACTCTTTTCTCGAAACTTTCCACGACCGTTTTGCATAAATGTGGCTGAATTTCGTTGATACAGCGCTCAATTTCCTCCTTCAAGGCATGGGTGGTCGTGGGCTAGTTGTTGGCATAAACCTTAGACTTCAAAAAACTCCAAAGAAAAGTCCAACGGCGTTAAGTCACATGATCTGGGCGGCCAATTCTGATCAGGAAATGACTAGGAAATGACTCATGCAGTAATTGAATTGTTTCTCGGGCTGTATGGCATGTGGCACCGTCTTGTTTAAACCACATGTCGTCCACATCCATATCTTGCAATTTAGACACAAAAAACTAGATTATCATGTCGCGATAGCTAGCACCATTAACTGTTATTGCCTTACCAGCCGCATTTTCGAAGAAGAACGGACCGATGATGCCTCCAGCCCAAAATCCGCACCAAACAGTGACACGTTGTGGATGCATTTGTTTCTCAACAATCACTCGTGGATTTTCTGAACCCCAAATGCGACAATTTTGTCGATTAAGAAAGCCATCAAGATGAAAATGAGCCTCATCGCTGAAGATGATTTTGTTCGAAAAATAAGCATCCACTTGTTGTTGTTCCATAATCCATTCAACGAACTCTCTTCGCTGTGTGTGGTCAGTAGGCTTCAGTTCTTGGGTCAATTGAACTTTGTAAGCATAAAGATGCAAATCTTTCGTGAGAATACGCTGTAGAGAGCTTCTCGAAACGCCCAATTCAAGACCACGGTGCCGAATTGATGTTCCTGGACTCTCAGCAACACTCTCACGAACTGCTCCGATGTTTTCTGTTGAACGACTTGTTGAAGGACGGCAGAGTATATAAGATCACTGAGTGATCCAGTTTCCTTGAATTTTTTAATTAATCTTTTCACAGTTGATGAAGTTAAATCACTATTCCGACCATATTTTGTACGAAAATTGCGAACTGTAGCTGCCAAACCTTTATTATTTTTAAAACATTGCTCAACAATGAAAATGCGTTGTTCTTTCGTGTAGCGCTCCATTTTTAATAACCCTGAACTGTCAGCTGTCACGCTGTCTTCTTTTTTTTTTTCTCGTCAGCAACACTTTACCGCACAAATGGCGTTAAATTTAATTCTTGCGTGAATTTTAGGACACGTTGTATATATATATATATATATTATTATTATTATTATTATTATTATTATTATTATTATTATTATTATTATTATTATTATTATTATTGTTGTTGTTGTTCCGGGAAACTCCAAGGAGTCGACACACTCATCGAGGGAGGCCCTAACATCATGTCAAGAACAACTATTCAACATTCACACAGTATCTATCATACCTTGCCTTGAACTCATTCACGGTCGTAGCACCCACAACAGACTCTGGAAGCTTATTCCACTCATTTACCACTCTCCAAGTAAAGAACCTAGCTCTTACACCCTTGTCAACCACGCTCTTGCCCAGCTTCCATGCATGGCCCCTACTCCTCCCACCACCAGTCATATTTTCAAAAATATCTTCTGGATCAATCTTATAGAAACCCTTCAGTAATTTGAATGTCTCAATCATATCACCCCTCCTTCGCCTATCGTCCAATTTCTGCAACCCACAAATCTTCAACCTATTCTCATAAGGTTCATTCCACAGACCTGCTATCATCTTGGTCACTCGTCTCTGGACCATCTCCACTTCCTCCCCATCACTAAGAAACCCTGGTGCCCATAACTGAGCACAGAAGTCGAGATGGGGTCTTATCAAGGCTCGATACAGAGGAACAACAACTTGTTTGTCTCTGCATGTTAAAGTATTTTTCAGAAGCCAAGTGATTTGGTGAGCTGTTTTAGTTACTTTTGCAATGTGCCCCCTAAACTTCAACTCCCTATCCACCAACACTCCCAAATCCCTGGCGTCATATATATATATATATATATATATATATATATATATATATATATATATATATATATATTCCCTCCGGGAAACTCGGAATTTATAACCATAAGTTCCTGAAAAAGGCCTTCTAGTCTACGCCTGGAACCGAACATAGCTGTCTTTCTTTAACACTTCTTTCTTGTTTGTTTGCTTTCCTACCCAGCCTTTTTTATTACACTAAAGCACCTCTCCCTCGATCCTGTTAAAAACCACTTGCTAAAAGAAAGAAGAAGAAAGTGTTTCTCATTTTGTCGGATGTATCCACTGTGGTAGATATACGGGAATGCATCTAGGAATGTTTCTTGCTGATAAAACTATTACATGCATTCGTTGTTATCAAATATGAATCCAATGTTATTGAGATTAATTTCTGATGTTTTTTTATTATTTCTTTTCTAGCATATTTTTCGCCCACTTGGCTGGTCTCGTGCTTGGAGTCCATGTACCCGCCATGTTTATACCGCTGTTATATACGGGAAAGTCTGGAAGCCTGGTGTGTCTCTTTCGTCGTTATCTGAGCACCATGCTGCACATACGAAGTTGGTACAAAGGGGACATATGGAATCCAAAAGATCCCGCCCACAAGAGCATCGTCACGGTGAGACAGATGCATCGCAATGTTGCAGACAAGATGAATAGTCCCTGTCGTGGGGGAGGAGGGATGATGTATATGTCGCAACGGGACATGGCTCTTACGCAGTCGTCATTCGTAGCTTTTGTCCTTCTCTATCACAACAGGATTGGAATTTCATGTTGCAGAGAGGACCTGGAATGTTTTGTTCATTTTTGGCGTGCAGTGGGCTACATGCTAGGCATTGACGAACGTTACAATTCCTGTTCGGGTACCCTTGAGGAGACCGTTGACTTTTGCAAAATGATGATGGAGGAAGTGCTGAAACCGTCTCTGAGATCTGCTCCTGAAGAAACGACTGTGATGAGTCGAAACATCATCAAAGCCCTTAATAGCTTTGTGATATTTCTTAGCTGGGAGGCTATGGTGAAGTTCTGGTGCGAACTGATGGATTTTGACTGGGAAATCAAGTTGAGTCCTTATCATTTAGTATCATGTCTGCTTATGAAGGTGACATTTGGTTACTTGCTCCACTGTACGGCCATTTACTCCTTCTTCAACATTCAACTCCACAGAACAATACGGAATGTACTGAAATCCAAAGAAAGATACGAAAACCTGTTAAATCATATACAAAATGGATAAATGATGAGCAGAAATATTTAACTGGCAAGACGGGTTCCATAATTAAGCTCAAATACATTCTCAGACTTATAAAGTAAAGCTCTCTGTAACATTACTAGCCACGTTCGTGCTTCTACATAAATGTGGGACTTTTAGCGATGTTTATTCTGAAGAAGAGGAACAAGACGTTCTTCAAAACAAGTCGCGATAGTTTCTGAAGCGTGTGGTAGATTATCAAGTAAAGAAAGGTATCGTCAAAGATTTGTGAGAAACAGGTTCCTGTTTTTACATACCATTATTAACATTAAACACTTGTGAAATACGCATGTGCAACAGTAACGCTGATTTCCAATTTGTCCACCAAACGATAACCAAAATAACGTATTTCATGTGAAGCTCCCCCACACAAATAACGCAGTGAAACAAACACACACAGAAATGTAGATGTTGCAGTACTGAATTAGCAGATTAATCAAAATCATTAATAAATTAAATAAACTGAAATACCCTCAACAAATGACTTCTATTGCTCCTCTTTCTATACAATGTAGTCAAAGTGACAGAAATCGAGATATTCTGTTTTATTTTTCATGGAAAAGCGAACCGCTTTGCACCTATAGCGTGATGTAAACAAAGCCACATTGCTCAGAATTTCAAGATTTTTCAAAAGTTTATCAAAAGCGCTTTTATCTATTGACCACTGTCATTCTATGCGTAAATAGAAAATTTTAAATAACCTCAACTGATTATTATGATATTAATTATTTGGTCCTTTTCATTAACATTGATACGTAATATTGGATTTATTGGACCGTGGTTTTGATAAACATTTATACATAATCGTCGACTAGTTTCGCCAGCTGTGTCTGTCTGACTTTGTCAAAACGAGAAAGGTTATACGAATATTAAATGCAAACACAAAAGAATGCAGTAACGACTTTAAAACAGTTAAACAAATTGGAGACACGCGTAACATCAAACGCATAAAGCGTGAAGACTTAGTCATTGTTATTAAGTCGCGTTTTATAATTTTTCGCGTAATTTAGTTCTGCTAAACTTAATGAATTTAATAGATTTTTCCAGATGTCTTTTAATATTATTCCGTGGTTTCTATTGAGGTTATTCCCTGTCCGTAGGACTACTGCAGCTTCTTTAAAGGTTGTACATCTGTAATCCTCTTCGATATATGGCATGGAGCCGTTGTCCCCCCCCCCAAAAAAAATAACATATTACGCGACTTAATAACAATGACTAAGTCTTCACGATTTATGCGTTTGATGTTACGCATGCGCTCCAATTTGTTTAACTGTCTTTTAAGTCGTTAATGCATTCTTTTGTTTTTGCATTTAATATTCGTATAACCTTTCTCGTCTTGACAAAGCCAGACAGGCACAGCTGGCGAAACTAGTCGACGATTATGTATAAATGTTTATCAAAACCATGGTCCAATAAATCTAATATTATGTATCAATGTTAACCTCAGCGAACTTTTATTTTATTAATCGTTGAAAAAAATAGTGTATTAATACATTTCCAGGTCTGGAATTAATAGCATTATTGTGATTATTATATACGAAACTACTCGCTTCTCGGGCTGAAGGAGAAAAAAAAAAACATACGGTATTATCTAATACGCAGTTGAGAAAAACGAAAGCTGTAGGAAACAGTTACATATGTATTGCTAAAAGCTGTAACCATAGGTGACACGCCCTCTAGTGACGAAAAATGAAAACATACAAAATCAAATTTAACGATTATTCTTGACTGTGTAACTTTGTGATCTGTGAGGTATGCAATAGTTGAAGGTTATAATTTTAAACATTAAGTAACGGCATTATATGACTGGCATTTATATCAATGAATAGCAGTTCACATTAGCTCTTTGTGTTTATTTACCAAAAGTTTAAAATCATTATTATTATTATTCGTGACACCTCCAAGGAGTCCGAAGACTACCAATCATCACCTTCAGCGCCATCTACTGCCCACACCCACCACCACAGCTAGTATTTTTTTGTCTGTAAATTGCGTGTGTTCTGAAGGGCCGATTTGTCTGTATGCGGGATGAAAAACCCGAGTTTCTGGGAGAAAAAACCCTGCTACCTCCGTATGAGATCGGCTAGCTCACCTTCGATTGAAAATCGTCCATATATAAAGATTCCTCCCGTCATAGCGAGAATCGAACTTAGGCCTTTTCCAATCCTACAGCGGTGTTAAAATCATGCTCTTCATTTGTACACATAACACATCGAGAATATTATTTATATATCCTTATGGTATCCGTGGTGCTTTTATCAATAATACCTCACTATTTATTATTATGTCAAGACTGCAAGAATAGAATGTAAATATATATGAATTACACCATTTTTAAGGCAAAAAATTAAAACAGAAATTGCTGGACCCTGAAACGCATTTTCTGCTAAGGGAGTGGTGGAATCTTTTTAGCCATAATTTAATTTTGAAGAAAAGGCTAGTAAATTTATTTATTGCATAAAAAGAAGAAAAAACTAAGCATTCAATAGTACTCTTAACTATTCTGAAGGTTTAAGCTAGTAATATTCATACAAAACTCAGATTGAATCCTGGTATTTTTGACATTGCACGGAAATACAGAAACTTGAAGTAATTGTAATATGT